>NW_028297098.1:24254536-24526732 GCF_055798465.1 Pogonomyrmex barbatus
AAAGCGGATGCGAGGCCGCTCTCTCGCGGACAGAGGCCCCGATAATAATTATTTGTTCGATGCGTTACGATATGCTCGTTATCCAGCGGAACTCCTTTTTCACCGCTCCCCTTCGTTTTATTCGCTTTCTTTCCTTTTTCCCCTCCTCCTCCCCCCCCTCCCTCCCTCCGCCGATCGATCGATCGGATTTGGAACAATGAACCGGCAGAAGGGTCGCAGATCGAGCCTCATTTGTTAATCGCGTTCTCCTCGGATCTCTCTTTTGGGTCTTTCGGGATCGACGAGCCAGCTAAATCTCGCGCGGTTAACGACCGACGAGCAATTGGCGTGCGCGATCTTTTTACTCACTTCTGATAATGATGTCGAGGATTAAGTTTCTTTTCTACGAATATTTTCAATTGGGGTGTAATCATCGGTAAGCAGCGGAGAAACGTAGCTCGATATTTTCGAAAAAAAGGTTGAGCAAATCGGCGCGGATTGCATCTCCGATGGCCGACACACAGCGTGTTCCCTTTTTTTATTTGCAGGTTTTGCGTGGGCGATCGGTTTTACTTGTGCGAGAACAAGATTCTCTGCGAGTACGATTACGAGGAGAGGCTAGCGTTCGCTAATATGGCGTTGCAGTCACCCGCCTCATTAGCATACATCAAACGACAACTCCCTCCCACACCGACGCCCCCGGGCCAGAATATGCATCCGGGACACAATCCGCTCCAAGCTCATCAAGGTCTGGGGCAGTCGGTGGCCCAGCACAATCACGTGCCCAACGTAAGTGCCAACAAACCGCGCGAGCAATTCTGGTCAATAAAGAAACAAACTCGGATGAATCCGCGACGCGAGCGTAAATAAAAATTAATAATGTTGTAAACTAGTAGAACAAACGAAATACTATAGTTGATTCCACACATCTTACATTTTTTTCTATTTTAATATCATCACATAAAAAGGATATTTATTTAAGCTCGAATTCGAATAAATATATTTTATACCTAAAAGTGGTAATTTTTCCGTGTAAGAAAGCTAGACTTTTTCCTTCTGGCATAATTTGTCGCGCATTGAGATTCGCAATAACCACTCTTGCAACGTGAGAAGCGACGTCTCACGTCTCGCGAACTTTTATGACTTCAGGGTCAAATGTCAGGCGGCACGCCGACGGTGAACGGGACGGCTATCGGAGTCGGCGGACCGAGGGCGCCTGGTGATATGAACAACAACGGCCTGTCCGGGCCCGCCCTCGGCCCCGTGAAGCCACCCCCGATGTCCATGCAGGCGCCAACCAGCTGAAACGAGGCTTCGCCGCCCTTGAAGAAGCTCAGGTGTCTCAGCGGTTATTAAAGCCGATGGAAGTTTTCCTCGCTGGACTGTAATCGTGGATTTCGAGCAGCGGGAAGAAGAGAGAAAGGTATACATTGCGTAGAGAATAACGAGATGGACGAAGAAAGGTTTGAAATAAAGAACTGATATATAGCGAGCGGGGGAAGGGGAAGAAGTGTCAAGTGTGCGAAGATTCGGGCGAACTTCGAATTCGAGGCTTCATTCGAAGACAGAGTGATAAGTCTGGAGATTGAAATCACTGTGATCGTGGAAAATGGACACAAATTTAACGGAAGATAATGTTAATACAGCGTAGGACGCGCGCGTGGCGCGAGCTGGAGCTCGAGACACACCGTATTTACCGCAGATACACAGATACACATACAGATACATACACCGATACATAAGCGCGCGCGCGCGCGCGTGCACACACACACACACACGCACACACACACACGCACGCACACTCCTCCTGGGCAACGCAAACATATAAATGACGTCGTAAAATTCCCCAGATGTCTTTCAGGCGTCTCTCAGATTTTTGCATTGTTTGCCGATGCACGTACGCGTCTTGTAAGATACGATAAAACACTCGACACACGTAAGAATAAATTAGATAATTCGTGTAAGATATATTTCTCTAGCAGATGGGAGTGAATGTGAAAATTGCGTGTATGCATGCATGTATGTGTGTGTGTGTGTGTGTGTGTGTGTGTGTGTGTGTGCGTGCGTGCGTGCGTACGTGTGTGCGTGTGCGAACGGCGGAGTCGCCTGTAAATATATCTGTGTCGTATTCGACTCCGCGAGAACGAGAGAGGATGGAACAATTACCAGTATACGCAGGCCCACCGAAATGACTCTTGTCCCTTGCTCGTGATACCGCCGTCGTCCATGCGAAAGGACGTAAAAGCGTCGGATTCCGGAATATCTTAGCGAGAGCGAAGGGAATGTGAGGGGTTCTGTAACACGTGCCATAATCCCGCGATCTCTCATTTTACAGCCTGCCGAAAGCGCGAAAGCCACGAAGGAGAATGGAGGTGAAACGACAGTCTTCTCATATTTCGGATTCGAAAAAAGGAAAATCGGGAGCGTGACATCCCAACTCCCTTCGGACATTCGTTTCCAAAATTAATATTAAATTTTTAATTTCTGATCCCGTGGCACCAGACTCGGTTAAGTTTCTCTTCTAGTCTCGCGAAATTTCTGTTACGTGTTACGTCGCGAGTCAGACGCGCCATTGGTTCACGCGACGACCGATACCAAAGATTAATTAAACACATTAGATTAAGGATCCCTCGGAGCGAGCGCTACGAAAAGATTTGGTTTTAGACAGCCCGACGAGTCATGGCGAATTATTTTTCGTAAGCTTCACCCGTCGGCGAGTTTCTGCGACGGCGAAGAGCAGCGGCGGATTATTATATGAACTTTCGAAATTTGATAAAACGTATTATTCTCGAAAATTTTACTAATTTGTCCAATTAATGCTATATTAATTTTTTCAATTTTAAATTTTCATAATTGGTAATAAATGAGAGAGAGAGATAGACTCAAAGTGGTTTACGGCGGAGGCTTTTAAGTATCCCATAATCCGCCACTGTCCGAGAGTCACGAGCTCCCGTCGGAGCAAAGCGAGGGGGCTTAGTCACTTAGCTTTAACGCTTTAATGCCAAAAATACAGGCGGCGCTTATCTATACCAAACGCCAAACGGCATACATTCGTAATCGTACGGAGGCAGAAAGGAGACCGGCAGAAAACGCTCTCTGCCGCCGCGGCATTATTAACTGCGAGCTCGTAACGCTATTAACTGTGAACAATTTCCCGCGACGCCGGAAATACCGCTCCGTCTCATTTTCGCATCACATCCGGGCTTTCTCTCGTTCGCGGCCGGTTGCACTTGAAAATAACTATAATGGATTATGCTCGTCCGCGTCACAACTAGCGATATTTTTCAGATACTATTATGATTTAATGATCCATTATAAATCCTACACATATATATATATATATCTATCACATATATATATATATATATATCTATCTATATATATATATATATAGATAGATAGATATTTGTATATTGAAGATCGATCGAGAGAGACGATTATTATTACAGTTAATTAAAAATGATAATTAACCAAGATGTGGGAAATCTGGGAGAAAGTACGCGTAACGGGAAATTGATTTACATCGAGCACTTGTAAAATATCGAGGAACAACGGATCGAACCCGACGACTGTCGCACCACGTTAGTACAAAGGTCCTGCGACACGGCGGAGGGTGAGAAGTTGGACGACAGAGACGAGCAGTACGGGCGAGAAGGACATTGTCCCCTTTGTAGGACAGAGAAGACAGGGGACGATACTTTCCCATTTTTTTTATCCATCTGTATATAATATCACTTACCTAGAGCTCTATTAATAACATTAACGACCGCCTGCCCCTCGCGAGGGGGGAGGCAGCTCCCATTACTACCGAGAAAATATAACATTCTTATAAATACAATCTGGTGTATTCCAAGAGCGTCTTTTATTTCCAGCTGACAGGATCTGCGATTTTAACTCCCGGCAGATCCTACGCGCGTTCCACGTTCTCCTCGGAACGTCGTTTCTTCACCTTCGCCATCACTCCCCTCCCCCCCGCCCGTTATCCCCGTATCCCCGAGTGCTCCTTCGTCTCTCTTTTCCGTCCAACAATCTGCCGCCTGTCTTTTTGCCGCCACGAGAGGAGTCGGAATCGAGGTAAGTCCCGGCGCACAGAAGTTCACCCGATCCGATCGAGAGGGTTCCATTCAACGCGTGATACAGAGTAGGAACGGGGGGGGGGGGAGATGGGAAGGGGAAGTGGCTGGCTCTCTCGCGTGGCGCCGAGCTAATACGAGAAGGGTGGAAGCGCGATTTCCCTAATGCCCGCCAGCCCGCGGAGCCGAATGTTATTATGCGCGGTGAAGACTTTATAATGGGACGTGGAACTCCTTAAAACTCGCAGATACGCGCCTCCGAAAACGTCGGCTCCGTCACGGCGCGTTCGCGGGAGCAAACCCATAACTGGAAACTTATGCCGCCGCGATTGCGTTACGAGGTCGTTTCGCTCGATGGGCTGTTTCGTTTTTAGAATTGCGCGCCGAGTGGCCCGCAATCGGTCGCGTCACGCCGTCGTTACGTTCGCTGTTGCTGCCGCAAAAATTGCGGCCATTCGATCTAATAAAATACATCGTAATTAACCGTTCGATCAAAGCTCATGGCAAATGGAATCATCGTCACTCGCTTTGTTCGACGGATTTTTGCTGATTCTGCGATTGAAAAGAGAAAAAGTGAGAATGTATGCATCAGTATGTGGTATGTGTAATTACATCGGGCACGTAACATTATTGATTTTTTCCAGTTGAAAATCACACTTTCGGGTTAATAACCTTGACGTTGTAATAAATTATGCGATGCAGTTCGAAGATAGCGTTAGGAGACCCGGTTGACTTTAATTAATTTTTCTGGGAACGGCCCAGAAGTTGTTTTAATTCGTACGCTATTCATCGGCGCGAAGATGCTATCAAAAATAATATCCACCTTTAATGCGTTCGGGCCGGAAGGGGTTAACAATCTCGGCTCGCTTCCGGTGCGTGCTCGGGCGAATTAATCCGACGTCGCGCGAGTAGCCGCGACTCGTCATCTCAACCCTCGAGCTACTCACCATCAGCACTACTACAGCCAGCACCACCACCACTACCACCACCATCAGCGTCCACGTCCAGAGTCGCATTAATCACGTCGAAGGCAGACGGGGGTGGCGGCGACGCGAGCGGGGACCAAGGGCGGTACGAGAGGAACGAAAGGGAGAACAGAACCCCTTAAAATAATCTGGCCCGAAATGAAATCAGCCAAGGCAATTTCCAACCCCCTCTTCGTATCCGACAGTGATGTTAACAGCGGTGGCGGTGGTTTTATCCGGCCGGCCGGCAGGACCGTCCTTTTCCTTTCTACCCCCCCCCCTCCCCCTCTCGTCCACCCCCGATTCCGTCGCAGTGCAACCGACAAATGACGACGCGACGGCAACCCCCTCGCGGCGACTCACGGAATTAAAGATCACGAGATAAGGGTGTCATCCTTCGCTATGCATTATGTGTTCGGCAAAAAGCTCGCCCCCGGGCCATCCCGCCGTTCCACCCTCCTACACATTCTTGTCTCTTTCTCCTCTCTCGTTTCTCTTTTCGCTGCCTGCTTCCTTCCCGCATGCATTTGTTTCAGGTATAGGAGAGAGAAGGAGAGTAAAAAAGAGAGTGGAAGGCTCCAATTAATCTACTTCGTTCATTTTTTGCCCGTTCAAGGCATCTCCGCTGGCGTTCCTCTCGTATCGGCATTCTCGTACTCGTCATTTCGAGCACGAGATATAACGAAAAAGAATCTCGTACGTCTCGTCGTGAGTTTGTGGAGATTTTTTCGAAACGATTGTAAGGGGATGTACGCGAAGATGCACTTCGGTTATGATCCGTACATCCTCTCGATCCGAACGAACGAGATTCTGGCCGGTAGTCGTATTTCAAGTTTTATCGTCTTGAAAACATTAAGAGGTTAACATCGAACTTTCGGGAATAACTTCTGAGACGAATTCCTCGAATCGAAGTTTAAAGGTTCCTTGTCAAAATAATGCCTAATTGTGAAACTGAACTTTTCAAGTGCAAAATGGCGTAAAAAATATGAAATAAATAAAAAATGTGTCGCATAAACATAAATATTTTTTGCCAATGATATTTTAAAAATGTATTAAAATGCCATGGTTAATTTATTGTATTTAAGTTAAACAGTACAATTAGCGATTCCTCTTTTTTTAGAAATCACATCAAGACTTTAAGGTAAGTACATTTAAAATCAGATTCATTTACTTTACACCAATGATTACATAAATAATATTTTTATAGAATTCATTATTTCCGTTATCTCAATTCTGATTAATAGTCATCAAAATTAGAAACAGATGATTTCATTAGAGATAAACGTTCCAGAGTGGATTGAGACGGGGAATAAGGGAGCTTAATACTCACGGCGAAAATCGAATTTCAGAGGCCGTGTTCTGAAACATCCTGAAACAATCACACGGTTTGGTCGTTAGTAAGGCTGCATACAGACAGAGCCTCCACGGCCTTTGGTTCGGGCACGGGGAGTCGACGCCGTAGGGCCGAGCGTTATGTATAGGGTGTACCGAAGGAAATAACCGTCATCTGTATTCGCGATAACATCGTAATTGAATGCGGTTGACGGGGATTTGCAGCGTACGACGGCCGACCACCAGCGGCCCCCGCAAACGGTTCCCTTCCACCGTGCTCTTGCAGTTCTTCCTCCGTCGCGCCCTTCCCTCTTCGCGCAGCCCCCGACCCTCGCCGATGATCCCTCTCTCCCTCTCTTTCGCCTTAGCTTCCTTTTCTTCGTTTCTCGTGACATTTTTCATTCCTACCTCGTCCCTCATTCTCGGAGATGAATTTAGAGGACGTTATAGTGCGGAATTAGATTCCGTAGGTCGAGAGAGGAAAATAACCACAAGGGAGAAGTTTGCAAAGCAACAATTAAGAATCGGTTTATTTTTTAAGCGACAATTTTTTTTTTAAATTTTTATATAAATTAACGTCCTTCCATATTTCTCATTTCGCCAATCTCCCACTGCGATCTCCTCTGTTGTTTACTTTTTCTATCCCACTTTCTTGGCCTGCCCTCTCGTTCGTGCCCTACCGTTTCCTCTCCTCTTTCCTTCCCTTCTTTCGCTCACGCTTTTTATCTCCCGGGAGTAGAGCATTAATCATATCAAGGCACGGGAAAATCTACTTCTTCGATATTTAGGGTGTATCGTGGTATTGTCACGTGTGTGCACACGCGTGCGTGGGCACGCGGGAAAGATCGGGGATGCCGGGAGGGAAGGTGGGGGGCGGTGGTGATGAATAGCGATACGGCGATAGTATAGAGAGGAGAACGCAGCCAAGTTTATGAGGGAAATTTCGGTAAGGAGATTCTGCGGGAGTTATTTCAACGTCATTCTCGTTGCGAAATAGCCGCTTGTGACCTTTTTCGGAGAACCGAATGGCTCGATGTGATCCTATGAAACGGATTCAGGTCAATACGTCTGCAGTATTCTAATTGTGAAACTTCTAAATTTACTTCGACAGACAGTATTAAAAGTAAAATACATGTCCAAATCTCTTAACGAAACATTTTACATATTTTACATATGTTACATGTAATCGATGAAAAATAACATGATATTCCGTTGTTTAAAAGAAATATTATATGAATCCAAAATTATCGAAAAAAGTTTTTATATTATTTCTTTTTATTAATCTTCCTTGGCTAATGAGATTAATTTTCTCTCAACAACAAAAATTGAAATATTTCTCTCTCAAGTTTTTAATCAATTATCAAAAATAAATATATATATTATAAGCGCATTAAATTTCAGAGAAGAAAGATACACTTAAAAACACTTTTTCTATTCAATTACAAATAGATTTTAGAATTTTTATTTATTTAGTTATAAAAGTGTACGATATCTAAAAGTCGAAAGATACGATAAACTTTTCACTTCCTACAAATTAATAAAAAATTGCCTTCAACTTGAGTGTAAAAGCCTGTGGTTAGAAGAAAAGAAGATGATCTTTTATTTCGGATAATTTTGGATTTTATTTTGCGCAACACACAGATATACGTTTACAAATGCACTTTACGAACCTTTGGCGGATCCTGGGGCATCGATTAACCTGGGGCATTCGGTCCGTTTAATCCCGCCGCGAGTTTGGAAAAAGGACGGGGCCACGTGCATCGCCGCTAATCAACGTAGAAGAAGTCGTTTTGCGATTCGGGATAGCGATCCTTGCATGCGGAATGCGCTGATGGGAAATACTTGTTATGTCGTGACTACTGTCACAGCCGCTGATTGGCGCATGACCGTTGGATTTCGCGCTTTATTAATGGCCGTCCGTCGTCGTCCTTCTCCCTCGCGCTCCCTTATCCGGAGGCGCGTGATCTCCGATCTGGGTTTTCACCCCCCCCTCCTCCTCCCCCTCTCGTGCCCTTTCGGTATCGGTTGTCCGCGTTTCCGCGTCGCGACGTCCAACGCCTGCACCGTCAAATTATTTACGGAATCTCGTTTCTCGCGTCCTGATTTCGGGCTCATCTCGGCCCGTGACGCGAATCGCGAGTGAGATTTTATTTCGGGAGCATTTTATTTCATCGCGAAAATCGATCGCGACCACACGGCTCCGATAACCGCGCTATTTAACCGCTTGTTCTCAATCTTCTCCGGCGAGGAAAGCCGGGGAAAATAATAAGTAAGAAATTTCGTAACCGCCGTTCGGCAAATGTCGGCCTACATTTTTGTGCAAATATTAGCCTACCGAAATTCACCGGAATGACATAAATGTTTAATAATTATTCAATTGCATTTGTGCGGCGTATAAGGTGAAAATTGATAATACATCAAAGGGTTAATAAGCATGTTTATTATATATGTTTATGTCGATCATGGCAGCGCCGCTATGGTTAATATCCATCGGCATATGTCCGTGTATGCGTGTAGACTTAGAGCACAACGGGGTATACGATGTAGAATAATGTGGAAATAATTGCTGCGCACGCGAGAGAGAGACTGATTGAACGATGTACATATTAAATCGTTGCATACTATTTCCTGATAATCAATGCAGCAACGATGCGTTTCTATGTCCGATATAATAGCATCGTTATATCGCGGTTACATAAATCAGTGATGAAGTCCGAGCTACATGCTCGATGCTTGTAATATTCCGTTTGCCGGATTTCCGCGAGCGCGCGCTTGTAGAAAATTATAATTATACGAGCTTCGAGGCCGTGTAAGCCTATAAATGCATATCATAATTGTTCAACATTTTCGTCATATTATATAACAGTTATATTATATACGAGTCGTCTCAGATCTATCGTCAAATATTCCGGTGGTAAACCCAACCCATGCAGATTCGATTTGGGAAATTCAGCATCAAATAAGCTCTTGCGTATAAATAACCTATATAAATATAATTGTTAAAATGAAATAAATTTAAAATTAAGCCGTTCCGCTCTATCAGATTACGCTCTGACCTATATTTATTTCTAGAGTAAAATAATTTCTATCGAATTAAATCTAACATTTTTAAATCTCATGGCTATTGGAAAATATGTCGATTGAAATCGTGTGCAAATGTGTCTGTGTCTTTTAAATTTTGACGTAACGCAGGAAATGCAAATGGGACAATAGAGAATTGATCGAGAATTAAAATTTTATCGTTCGTTTATGTGGCTCCGAATAGAATTATCGCGTTGGCCGAATAATCATGCGTAAGCAGGAAGAAAGGCCGTTAAGGCCAACTTCCTTACTCGAAACCTCCAAAGTCTCGTTTATCGTATTACCAAGTACCATTCGCGGGGTAAGAACGAGCTTTACTGAAGCAAGGATAACCCTTCGGTGGCTGCTGCGGAGGATCTCACGCGCGGGGATATGGACCGGCGAGACAAACTAAGAATATTACCTTCGAGAATATACGGACTAACGATCTACCGATGCGTATTAATAGTCTCGACGGTGTTAACTGTCTCGCCACTTAAGCGCCGAAGTCTGGCGACCGAGTATTTATGCCGCCTCGTAATGGTCTCTCGACGGAAGTTCTCGAGACCCATTGAGTTCTCTCGAAAACCGAAGCGCTATTATACATGCGATATTAATAAATGATCGTTTTCAAGCTTTAAAACCATTTAGAAATTTCCTGCTCTCGATAACAACGTTTCGCGAAGATCAAAAGTATTTGTCTTCCTTCCTTTGTGAAAATTCTTCGATATTCTTATTAGCAAGCATTAAGTGATGTAACAATAAAGTAGTAAATAACAATATTTGAGTGATTGATATCTCGAAAATTTTTAAAAAAATTTTTTTAAAAATTTTCGAGATATCTTTGAATTATACATTTCTATTCCATTCACCAGATAATTGCATCACAGCACGAAAATCATTCTAACTTTCTGTTGCAGATTTTATTGTCTATAAATGAGCGGTAGTTCGCGTCCTTCGTTCTCCGCTTATCCGTTCGTCCATTCGTTCACTGTTCCTACAACTCCGAAGACGGCGGAGGGGGAAAGACCGTTCACGGATTTTACGAGGGACTAGAGTCGAGTATCGGTGGGCAATTATCCGCGAAACAAACAGGTCCGCGAGGGAAAGTCTAACGACTGCCGGGGTCTTCCCGGCGATTACCTCAAAGCAAACCGCCTAACAAGACATTGTTCCGAATAGCTTAGCCATTCCCCTCTCCGCCGTCTCTGACGCGGTGGCTCTTTTCCACCCTCTCACCCACTCTCGAGGAACCTCGCTACCACGTGGAAGAGCCACCACATCCACCGGGACGACCGAGCCCAGGAGCAGTTAACAACCCCCGGTCTGACGACGATCGTTAGCAACCAACGCGCGGGTCTCCACACCAGCATTACGTTAGCTAAATTTAAATTTGTACGTAAAACGTGTCTCGTCAATCAAAATCTTATAGACGTATTTGAAAATATATTTCCCCTTTTCATAGAAACCTTTAACAATCCGGCTGAGATATAAATAATGTTTTATTTTCAAGCAAAAACTTTCTATATTCACGAAAATCAATAAAATATTAAGAAAACATGTATATAACAAGCGAAAAAAATTGATAAAGAGTCGAGAGATAAAGAGAGATAAAGTCGACAAGGAGATTGCACTATCTAAAATTTCAAGAATTTTCCAATGTTTCAAAAATTGTCTCTTTAAACGCTCGTATTATTTCTACATTCCAAATTTTATGTATAAATCAATTTTTTAAAGAAAGAAATATATATCACTTCTTCACCATATTCGTGCCTATAATTTCGACTTTTTTATCTTCTCTTTTTTTTATCTTAATTTCCCTAAGCTATTACTATTTTTTCTGTTTTGGATAAAATTATGGGTCTCTATTGGCGAATAAGAATAATACTGGGGTGGAACATTAATACTGTTTACGAAGGCTCTCGTATTAGGCTCGATAGAATGCATACGCCGGAAAAGGGGGATTTCCCATAAGAGGAGGACTTTGTTCCTTGCCTACTCCTTTAAGAAGTTCCCGCTGCTATATATACTCGAGTACATATATATATATATATATATATATATGTACGCGCGTTAGCGCCATTATCGCCATCCGCGATAAGGTCCCTCGGGTGATAATATATTCCGGCAGGCATCTCGGGAAAAAATACAGATTAAGGCTCCTAAGCACGGATTTAACGCTTATTTATACTCCGCTAAGTACCGGCATTACCGCGTATTACGATCCAAATGGTCGCTCGAACTTTTTCACTGTCACCTGCTTCGAGATTTTCGTCGCATTTTTTCTCCCACTTCCTCCCATATCGCCGCCTCCTCGAACGACGACTCTTTCCCTCTCGCTCTTTACCTCCCTCGTTTTCTCATTGCCCGCATTTTATCGCAAATGTATATCGCACTTTTTCAGATTTAATGCGTCGCGTATTAGCGAGTTAATCGACGATCGTCTTTATTCGGTTACAGAGAAATAGTCCATATTGTCCGCAAAGATGCACGACAAAGCGCTTTTTTAACTAGGACGGCGAAATTGATTTCGAATTCGTTATGGAAATAAGCTCACCGTTTGCGCTACTACCGTAGACAATTCTCGGAAACGAACTGGAACCCTCCTCGAACCACAGCCACCGCGTGCGGGCGCACGTTTCGCTGTTTCTTGCAGTTCGTGCCATTAACGATCCAGGAATACGTCGTTTCCTCCGTCTTCTACGAGGCGTGCGTATCCCTTCGGTGTACCCAAGGGCTCTTAACGGACGATGGGCGATAAGGGTGAACGGCTTACGAGGCCCGTCAGATTCGAAGCACCGCGATCCGGCCGCGTCTATTCACTTCGAGTCCCCTCCACCCTCACCCCCTCCACCCTCACCCCCTCCGGGATAGATTTTCCGCCTGCGTTCGCGGCTCTGGCTTGAAACATTTGACTTTGATCACCGCGAAGCGACTTGGCAGTAACGTCGTCCTTTAACGTCGGACCTCGTCGGTCCGGTTGAAACTGCGTGTGCGGCACGAGCACGTGGCTCGAGCCTTACGATATACTTTGTTACTACGTCGTTAATTTTAACGCCCGCTACGTGCCGGCGCTTTCGCCAAGTTTTTCATACCTGGCCGGCAAAAGTTAGTCGCGAGAAACGCGCCTCGTCAGTTCGCGAGAAAATGATCAAATTTATAGTAGTGGCTTTCAGCTTTGAAACTATCACGTTATAACAAACTGTTTTGATAAGGTCCAGCTACAGGTATTATTGAAATTATGAAACTTTAATTATAATTCCATTTGAATCGTCCTCCGGACGATTGCGCGAATTGATTAAAATGATACGTGTATGTCAGAGTTCCGCTTGTAAATCGACAACCAGACATCGATGATATTTGCTGCGACCGAGGGGACGAGGCCTAAAATCGAATTGCCCGCACGTAATTATTCGGTCTCCTTAGCGTAATCGCGGTAAGATTATCGCCTATCTTGCGGCCCGATTTGTCGTCGTTAAAGGGAACGCTTTCATGTCACCCCGGGGAGCACGTTGGGGACATTATGGCTGGTGGGCCACCGGAATTAGTAAGAGGCGAGACGATGGCGACTCGATTCGATCTATCATCGCCGTGCAAGCCATTTTGGATTTTCTGGATTTCGGAATCGGTGAGTGACGGTAATTTTTGTAATAGATATTGACGAATCTTGAAACGTAAATACGTAAGACTTTCTCGTAAATTATTATCACGATCAAAGATCACATCGTCGATATAGACCTCTCGATGGCAGTGAACCGATCAAATCGTTATCCCGGTCTGCCATGTCAGGTCCGCGGAGTGAAGTAAAATGTACTCGAAGGGTTATGGTTAGCCATCCGCGGGGCTTATGGGCCGATCGCCGCCGATGGAATCAGCGTTCTGCCTCCATCCTGGCTGCTCATAATCAGTTTTAGATTAATTAAATTTTACGGCCGCTATCGTCGATAAACATTAAATTTAACGGGCCGGTCCTGCCAGGCCGTTACGGCTCGTTATACGATCCCGTACGCGTCATGGACGTTCACTCGAAATACCAATCGCTCGCCCTCGGATGCTTCGGTTGCATTTTTACTTTGTCAGGTAACGCGGTAACGCATTGAAAAATCGATCTCGAGATTTTCATAAAAATACATGTCTTCCCGTGTAATTCGAAATCGAATTAAATAGCTTTCGTGTTCAAAATTGTTCTTTTCGAGATATTTATGCGATAGAATTTATTACAATTGATGAAAAATTCTGTGTGAGAAGGAATCGTCTCCTATTTGATAGCGCCGCGATTCGTATATTTTATATAGATTATTGATACAAATATAAAATATGTAAAGAGTACTCTAATGCGTTCAGAGTGAAAAAATCAAAATTAAAAATATATCGTTCTTTGTAATTTTATTTTACGTACGACTTACCGAGAACACTGAGGCCCACATAACCAAGTCGAATCATCGCGAATGGTTGGCGACGCAAGAGTTTCGGGCGAATTGTTATCCCGCAACCGTGAAACGTGAATCGCTCTCGTTGGCCAGAGAACGACGGCGAGTGTCGGCGAGGCGAGGCGCGGACGCGGTGCGACGGCGAGCGGCAGCAAACTGGGAGGTAAATCTGGCGAAGGCGGTAATTAAATTAATTAGCTATCTCGAGGATGCAAGGATGTACCGTGCCTACCGAGAAAGCAGCAGCTCTGCCTCTCGCTTGCTCGTTTTCTCTTTAACGGTCTTAATTATCAGGGATTCTCCATCTCCCTTTCTCTTTTTCTTTCCATCTTCTCTCTCTCTCTCTCTCTCTCTCTCTCTCTCTCTCTCTCTCTCTCCTTGTTCCCCTCTTCCGACTCTCTTCCCGCGCCCGTGCCCCCGTTCTCCTTCCGGCTATTTATTAGGTTTTTACTTATGCCGGTCGCAGTGCAATCGTCCGATCTGGACCGGGGTGCGATCGAATTTTCCCATTATCGTCGGCCACCACGCTCGGACGAAACTTTTGCCGGTCGGTCGCTCGGTCGCACGGCTGGCGGCGAGCAGGACGGCCCGGTTTCCGTGAAAGAAGCAAAGCACTCCGGGTAATTAGAAGCGGAATTATATTCCGCCGCGTCCTGTTTCAGTTTATAAACAAGGACTCTTAAATGAAGTTCCCCAGGAGCTGGCCGTTTTAATGTCCCGACCGATGCGTTCCCTGTGTTTCGATCCTGAAATTCTCTGGGCTCGCGCCGGTATCTTCCGCTCGCTCGATCGCTCGATCGCTCGCGCGAGTTTCACCGAATTTTTAACCCTTTCATACGGCTAACGGTATGCTAATAGAGACCCATTTTTCTTTCAAAGGAACATCCGGAAGAAAATAAGATTAGAAGGGAGTAGCTTTGCAATTTCGAATGGCGCGCGAAAAAAAAAGGAAATATTTATTTATATTTTCTTGAAATATCTAAAAATCATTAGCCGAATAATTGTTTTCGTGGCTATTTTTCGCCCGTTTTTCGTCGATCTAATTAGTGGCAAATCGTTAACAATTGCTGCTTAATCGTTTAATCGAGCTAATGGTTCTTCTGCAGCGTTAAGAGAGAGCATACTCTTGTTTCTCTCTTTCTATTAATTCTGGCATTGAGCTAACTCAGCTTCACCTCATCCGTCTATTTCGAATCATGCAGTTGCGATTGTAGTGGAAATCAACTTTGTCTTATATACGCTTACACTTAGACATACAATTTACAATGTTATAGATTTTCCTTCAGCCTTCCTAAGAAAGGATGTAGCATTGAGAAACTAATTTTTTTATTATTAAGCAATTGCGTCGACTCTACTATCTGAAACATCTCTAACTTTGTTATCTCGCCACCCTATTCGCACACAATCGTGTCTCTCCTCTTAAATAAATAATTTCGAACACGTCCTGTAGAAATAATGGCCCTGAAAAGTGCAATTTACTTTCTCGATCTTTCCCAATCTCTTTCCAACTTTTCTAGTTGCATCGTGAGGTCTATTTATTTTTTCCTATATTTCTTATCTCAGCATATATTATATTACGTCGCACGCACGAGACGCCGAAGAAACCGCCTAACGACGTACATTCATAATCGATCTCTCGCTCTTATCGGTACGTATATGCGTACGTACGTACCTACCGACACTCCCAAAGGTACCCTATCCCGATACGGCGCGGAACCTACCCTCGCCGCACGACTGCGAAATTAGCGTCAAGCCCCTGTGCACGGGAGCTTTCCTCGGAGAGAGAGAGCTCCAACTTCCTAAGCTCGACCCAAGTTTGGTCCCTCGGTCGACGCGCCGTGCCGGCTCCTCTTCCCGCTCCCCCTCCCCTTCCCTCCCCCCCCCCCGTTCCGCTAGGCTCTTCTCACTCTCGTCGCATGGAGCGGAGGGATAGGAACACGCGTTTTAGTTTTTAATGATTATTGCGCCCAACCCATGGCCCAGGTAGGCAGGCATTACCCTGGCGGTGGTCTCCCTCGCGCGCATTTGCATATCTTTCCACCCGTTAGGAATTGCCCTCTGCTTGCTTTCGTCCGCCTTCAGCGGGTTGCGTCTACCGGCGCTTTCGCTTCAACTTTTAAGTCTCCTTCTTCTCTCTCTCTCTCTCTCTCTCTCTCTCTCTCTCTCTCTCTCTCTCTCTTCTTGCCTCACTTTCTCTCTTCTTTATTCACGGGGTGTTCCACAAAATTGCGCTCCCTTAAACGCGAATTCTTTGACGAATTTTCGAATGGGACTTTTCTTGAAAGTTTGATCAAAAACTATTCTCATAACTCTGTCTCTAATATTTTACATTTCTATAATGCACCGAATCTTGTATTAAAATTTTGACCAAATTCATATTAACTCTTTAAGCCGTAAATGTAGGATATGTGCATACAGATTGAATAGACTTAAAATCTTTAATACTGAATTGCCGGCATCATCTTTTTGTCATTTCACTGGCATGAGGATTGAGAGACACCCTGTATAATTTCTATCCCTATTTCCGGTACCCTGAAACAATGTTGGCATCTCTCTTTGGAAAGTCGCGACGTCTCGCTCGTGCTTTACGAGCGGCAGCCGCGTAATTTCTCTCTTGCTAGTCTTCGGCCACCCCCACCGTCACCACTTCCCCATCTCACTTTCTTCCTTTAATGGCACTTGGTTTTCAAGTGCATTAATTAACGTTTTGTGTCAGCCACCCTTTAATTAGACTGCTTTTGAAAAAAATCAGTTAGTGAGTCAGTGCGTACTCGAGATGGGAGGAAAGCGACTTTCTCCTACCGAGAGTTAATGCTTCGCGATTTCATGTTTATTATCCAGGCAGAGCGTAACGGCGAATGCTAATTTTGCATTATTAATAATTTACACGACTATCGAATCGAGATTCTCTTCGCGAAAAGAAACGGGAAATTCCCTTTTCATTTCCCTTCCTCTACAAAAATGGAACTTTGATATCATACGAGTGACGCAATTATTCAATCTCGATCACTGTAACGATTTCGAAACGCCTCACTTTAGACAGATTTTAAAGACCAACAAATATTACGATACTTTTTATTTGTAAATAAACTTTCTGCTAAAAGATGCGGGCCACTGATCGTAAAAATATGCACGATTTAGCTGCTAAAATCGCTTACTTTCGCGAGCGCGCTTTTCTCCCTCGTTGACACTCGCACACCATTAAATGCGATCTTCATAGTTCGCGAATATCGCGTCCCTTATCGCGCGAGCGGTAGGTTCGTAACCTTCTCGTATCGAGCCTGCGGAGTCGGTGGTTTACACGTTATTTAGCAGACGCTCTCCCCGGTGTAAATTGGCGTCGGCGAAACTATTGACCCCGTCATCGTCGTCGTCGTCGTCGTCGTGGTGCACGCGTGACTTTGGTCTTCCATTTCCGCTATTTCCCCGCTGTTATTTCCCACCCTCACGACTCGGCGAGCGCATCGCATTCGCTGGCGCGAACGATCGAAAGGGAACGACGATGCGGTTCTTAAAATCGTGCCGGCAAGCACGTGCGTTTTAGCCGCGCCGACGTTCGAGATCGGCGGAGGTCTCGGGACTGTGCTCCACGACAATAGTTCGTCATTGACGGCGAACGCTCCCCGCGTGGAGATCGTATCTGTATTTCATTAACATTATTCTCCGCGCGCAGTGCTGCTTCATTCCGCGCCACAATATCTATGAAGACGGGGATGATCGAACTTGACGGAACAAATGCGCGGGGATGCGCGTAGCTCGAGGAATTAGGCGAGAAAAAGAAGACGGAATTTTAAAAGCGTATTAGGCGAAATGTAGATTTAGAAAAATTTGTAAATTTCGAAAAAATTACAAACGCACGATAAGATTTTTGTAAATATATTTTTGACTTCGGCATACATTTTTCAATTTTAAACTAAGATTTTATTTTTTATATTAATTTACACAAAAGATTCTACTTTCCATTCTCTTATTGGTTCATTGTTTTATTTAGTTTTGTTATTTACTTGAGTTTGTTCCAATCTGCGGAACAAATTTAATAGCATCGAATACAACGATAGCTCTTCATCATCATTACAATTTTTCGAGCAATGTAATAAAATAGAATCAGGAAAACGAGACGTTACTTTGGGAGTGAAGGGGAAATAACCGGTAAAAACGAAGAGTCGCATCGGCGGTAGAAATTCGCGTATACGCGCGATAAAATGGCGCGAAAAAAGTGGAATAGGCGGCTCCGCATGGCATCGCAGGAGCGCGTTACGAAACGGTCCGGGAATTCAATAGCGACAAACTCCTTCTCTCTCGCGCGCGAATATTATTCGGCAGTAAAATTTTATTTCGTCGGCATTTATCGGCGGCATTTGGCAAAGCCGGCTAGCATGGCGAGCCCAACGTACGCGCGCGTCGTTATTTGATAACGACAAATTATTGTTACGAGAAAAAATGGACGCCGCTGCACACCCCTTAACTCACCGCCACCCTACACACGTCCACCCTCCGCCCTGTATGAATCGACTCGAAGCGTGAAGGGGAGGTCGCTCGTATATTGGTAGACACGGACATGATAACGCGCGTAAACAATTAACCTCAAATAAAGGAAAAATTAATCTTGTTGTTTGCAAGAGACACTATTATACGCGGTTAATATTATAAATCTTGTTCAAGAAAAATATTGCAGTATAATAACAGATCTTTTTTTAAATGTTAGTAATTTGAGAAATTTCTAGAAATAAATTAGATAGATTTCAGAAATAAATAAAATACAACTTGATGCAAAATAAAAGAAACAGTCAGAGAAAATATTTTTCAAAAGGGATGAAAAGAGGACGAGTTGTGTCGGCATTGGGCTTGATCCACGGCTACATGTCCGAACGCTAATCTCTCGATATATTAGCGGATTTATATTTTCAGTATTGGCAGTTCCCTCTCGAGATATTTACATAGAAATGCGCGACGGACGTTTCGTACCTCTCCCTGACCCTGTCAATTCTCTTTGTCGTATTGTCGTTTATTTTTTTTTTTTTTTTACCAACATTCAGCTTTTTTATAATTTCAAAAAATTAACGGAGGTTCGACAATGTTAGCGAACGATGAAAGAACTCCAAATAATCGCTCGATCACTTTTGACGTTTTAGCGTCGCGTATCTTATTGATATATTAACATTTTGTTATACTAATTACGTCCCACAATTTTTCCATGCAATTAACTACATTTGAATCCGTTAATCAGTAACGCGCGTTCCATTGGCGGCATTCGGCGTCGAGCTTTAATAAGCAGCGCCCGTCGCCTCGTTATGCTTTATTAACCATTTACGTTATCAGCCGGCCGACATTATATCACATTTTATCAGCTGCAAATATCGGTAATCGCTACGTTCCGGCTAAATTATCGCCCGCGTGTTCGATCAACGATTCAATTCGGCGTATTCGCTGTGACGAGCACGAAGCCGGATATGACGCGACTTTTACGTTAGCGCGCGCGCGCGCGGAAGTCGTCTCGCGTTATGCGCTGACATTACGAGACGCGTTACGGAAAAGGGTTGGCGGAATACTCTATTCGGGGGGGGGGGGGATGGTGTGTCACGGCTAACGTGCTCGATGAGTGCGCGAGAACAGAGACGGGAGAACGAGGGGATTGTAGGTCTCGTGTAGATACGCGGATATATCCTGGCTGTGCCGATGGTGCTCGCTGCACCTGATCCTGGTCGGCGAAATTGATGATATAATCCTCCATAACTCAGGATTACCGAGGAGGCCCGGGCGTAGAGCTTCGCGCGGAGAAGGCGGGAGAAGGAACGCGGTTCGCGACTTGCACACATCGCTGGTGGTTCCACACACCAATCGGCTGTGCGAGCGGCGGAGCGCTCGAGGCTGACCTGTACCACTTGCCGCGCGGGAGAACCGCGCTTCACGCAATAAACTGAAAGTTTCCCAAATGGCATACTCATCGCATTATCACATTAGTACGACCTGGATGAGGTGAAGTCGTGAGATTTGAAAAAAAATTTTTTTCACCGATTTTAACGCATTTTTTTTTTTTTTTTATTTCTCCGCGAGGCATATGTAGACTTTTGTTACTAATGGCTATTTCACCGACCTTCCCGAAATTCTCGTTAACGAATGCGAAATTGACGATCCGCCAATTTTTAATGGTTCGTTAAAAGTAGAAGTGATTTAACAATCGTTAGCGCTAACGGACGTCGCTGAATAAAAAAAAATTGCATTTACAGGTTTCATTCAAACCCGGTGATTCCACCGATCTCTCTCGAGACAGTTAATGTCCGTTAAACCTTCGATTAGCGTAGTTATTCAATGGATGGACAGAGCTAATATATGAAAAATATTTGAAATCTCCTCCAAAATTTTATGTCTATCTCTTGATGGGAAAAGGGGAAAAGAGTCGCAAGTACAAATACAAGAAGTATAATTACGAAATCTTCTGATATAATAGAACTTACACTGTGAACACAACAATGCAAACAAATTATTTTCCTAAGAAGATATAAAGACGTTCTGCATTTTCGCAGTCGTGTTATGACACGACTGCGAATTAAGATGTAATTAATTTCTCATGGCTCGGCTCTCCGAAAGAGGAACGATTTTTCGTAGCGAAATTTGAACGGAAAGTAGATTTTCACGCCGACGATAAAAATCATCGAGGTCTCTTTGAGCATGAATCTCGATGAAAGTATCGAGATTCAATGATTCCAATTTTCACAATGTTTCGGATCGAAAATTAGAGACAATAATCGTTTAACAGCCGTCGTAAAAAAGTGCCGTTCATTTCCGGCGCGACAGCGAGCGTGAAGCACGGGTAGAAAAAAATCCGTTGCTCAAACAAGCGAAACGTCGAAATTTACAGCCTTACATTTCGGATAAAGGGTGGCCATGGCAGCTTTAAGCAGATTTGCAGGTGGGCGGGTAAGAGAGAAAAAAACAACGTCTGGTCTGGTGCTGGAGAGCTGTCGCGTAACGCGAACGTTAAAAAATTCATAAATACTACTCCTAGGTGCCATTGCGAATTGTCCGCGGCGGAAGAAAAAAGGCACGAACGAGCGCACACTCGTCTTGCAGTCTGGAACATTGCATAAATCGCATTTTACGAGATATATCCTGAATAGTGTACCAGTCCCTGGAAAAACGTGTTTGAAGATCGTCGCACGTTTTTATGGGACTTTTAGAATTATTCAACAGATTTTTAGAAAACCATACGCGAAATTCTACGCTGGACCTAATAATATCGTATTGTATCTAGATATAATTATAAATAATATCGGACAGCAGATACTAAATATTTATATTAAAATTGTATGTATATATTAATATACCCCCGAATTAATGTAATGAATAATTTGTATTGTTAATTTAATAATTTAACGTATAACATTTTCCAAATATGTCACGTTATATACTTAAAATTGTATGCTAAAATTGTTGATTATTTTAAAAAGTTTCCGATTTCAAGCTGTAAATTTGCGAAAGTCTTAATTATATGATACCTATGTATAAAAATATGACCTACACGTTGTTTTCTCTCGCGTGTATTAATTCGGTTCGCTCTCGAAGATCCGGCTTTGCTCAATCGCGTGGGATTATTCTCCTTCCCCGCGCGGGATTATTCTTCTTTCCCTCTTGAACATACGGGCTGCTTTGCAAGCTCAATGAGAGCATGCAGAAATTAGAATGGGAAGAACGCTCGTCGCGATCCACGATCCTTCCCGCGAAGGGTACTCACGGCGTTTCCCCCTCGGGGGTAGAGCACAGGGTAGCGCAAAATGCAAAATTCCCCTCGGTTCTTGCCTGCCGTGCTTGATCTCGGCAGGAAAGCGGTGACAAAGTTGTCCCGATAATGTTTCTCGAGCTTCCACCCCGCCCTCCCCTTTCACGGAGTGAAGTTCCGGCTCTCTAGTGCCACGCCTGGCACTCTTGCTCGGTATGTTAATTAACGGCATAAGCTTCCCTAGCCACGGGCTTGCCAGGAGGCCCTTTATATAACTAATTAGCACGGGCGGTATTCAGATTATTTACTTCATTTGGCTCGGCTTAACTCCATCCAACGACAGCGCACCCCGCAGCACACCCTCCTCTCCACACGTCGCACGGTACTCCCCCTCCCCCCCCTCCCCTCTCTCCCGCCTCGGCTTCAACATCCCTCCATCCCGTCGGGTTCTACAGCAGTTTACAATATCCTAAACGATCACCGAACACCGTAGCCGCCGGCGACGCGCTCAAATTTTAATTGTCCTCGTTTGCTCGCGTCGTCAAATTTCCAAATGACGCGACGAGTCACCCGATCGCACCTCTCGCGTACGGTATATATTACGTCTCCCGCATCCTTTTGCGTATCAATATCGCGGGTTATGCGCGCGAGAGCGCGGCACGTCGCTTATACGCTTCGCGTAAGAAGGCAAAATATACCCGCCCTTAAATTAGAATCGGAGGGAGGTCAGGATTAATCGAGGTGAACCCTCGCCCCATCATCGATTACTTGCGAAATAATATAATTGCCTAATGGGATATGGATATACATGGCCACGAGGCGAGGGGCAGTTTGGTAAAAAAATTAATTAATATAATAAAAGTTTAATTTTTTTAGCTGTAGGGGATACAACTCTCCCCGGGCCGAATGGATCTTCCCGAGCGAATAAAACATTCGTGGTGAATCTGATGGTTCAAGCGTCGTGGAAATCGGACATCAGAAGGCAGTTGTGTCGCGCTCTCGTATATTAATAAACTGCACGAAAAGATCATTTTCGCGACTGTTCTTTTTTCCACGGGGCTTATTCCGGTATCTCATTCTCTCGAAGATTTTGTCTTTGTAATTATTGTTTTCCCAAGGATATGAGAGCGTTCCTGTTTACTGATGAGGTCTCGAAGATACGAGGGCCGTGCAAATATCGGGAGCGACGCCGTCGCATTTTCGACGACGCTCGTGGCGCGCGGTCGTCCCTCTTTCCTCCTTCCCGCCCTCCCCCCTCCCCCCTCCCCCCCGCCCGCCATCCCGGCCGTGTCGCGGCGTCTCGCGACGGCGAGATGTCGTGCAAGATTTTTAATTAATCGATCGAGACGCGGGCGTTGTGCGAGTGCCGTCGTTTGCGGCGCGGCTGGTTCATTAGAGGCTCTTAATTAACTTGCGGCGCTCACGCGACTTCGCACAATGGATCGCGCGCACGTGCGTGTGCGTCCGTGTGATCGCGTGCACCTGTATTCGGGCACACGTGTGCGTGTGCGTGTGCGTATGTGCGCGTTACGTTTTACATACGCGCGCGCGCGCGCACATACACCTACACACGTACGCGTCTCAAGCTTGCGCCATTCAATTACATGTTAATAATATACACTGCGCGGAGTTACATTGGCTCGCTTCCACGCCGGAAACTCACCGAATCGAATCCACTTTCACGTAAAATCGAGCTCGAGGTAATCTCGAAGCCGGCGAGCACCCGGTCGGTCCGGTCGTGCATGCGCAGATCGATCGGTAATTACATATTCGCACGGTGAATGCTTCTTTATCGAGCGACAATGGAATTGATTCGCGACGGCCGCGTGCAATTAATTAGCGGTGACCGGCGCGCACCGGAGTGATTAGCACATACGCGGCTGACATTGCGCGCTCGCGACTATAATTGCGCGCTTGTGATGCGTGCCGTGAAAAACGGAAGTGTTCCGATACGCGTGCGCGCGAGCGTTTGTACGGCGGATATACGGCGCTCGCGATTGCACATTCGATATGAACGGGAATGGAAAGAACGTGGAAGGAGAAGAAGGTGGAATGCGAGTTTAATGCGCGATTATAGGATTAATCTTCGTCGCGTTCGGGGGGGACGGCGATATTGCGGAACCGCGATCGCGGACTCTTATTTCTAATAACCGCCCGCGATACTATCTTGTTAATGTTTTATTGTTCGAGCGTCGCGTGACGTAACGAAAGTAACGCCGTTATCGCCGGCGGATCGGAGCGGGTCGGAGCTCCATTAGAACCGCTGCTCCCGCGAGCGGCGACGGCTCCGAAATCGTTGGATGCACGTGCGTAATCACTATAACGTTAACGAGGCGCGAACTTTCGCAGTTAGACGACTCGACTTCTGTCGCCGTGTTGAACGATCGAACGCGCGACGCGACGCGACGCGACGACGCGAGTGATGAGCGGCGGCGAGAATCGTCGGCTTCTCTCGCGGATGAAAGGGCGGATGAAAACGACCCCGAAACTGGTAGAAACTGGCAACATATGTTCAGACAGGGCCGCGTGAATGTGCCGGCCATATATATATATATCAGAGGACGACACCCACGAGCTGTTCCGGCGAGCTGGTTAACCGCACTCGTTAACCAGTTCGTTCCATAACGCGTTTACTCCATAATCCAAAATCCCACACGCATTCATCGCTCGAGGGGATCGCGTGCGTTTCGCCGGCTATCGCAAATCGGCCATCGTAAACGAAATAAAGGAAAGGGCGAAAAGAATAATACGATAACCTCTGAGAAAGAACAAATTTAATAACGTAGAACGTAGGAATCTTTCGTGGCTTGTCCGAATTACATTTCAATTATTATTATGATTATTATTATTCTACAGATCGGTAAGCTTAGGGGAAGGAGAAGAAAGAAATTTATTTTAATTTAAACGTTTTTACTAGGCACTAAGAAAAGGGAAGTGAAACAAAGGTCGATATCGTCGAATCGGTTTACTGTTTCGGCTGAGCCGAAAGACTGGCTCAACAGCTCATAAAAGGGCGCGCGCGGGAAATATATGTCGACATTGAAAAGTTTGTCGAACAAGCCCGGCGACATGTTGCCAGGATAGCGCTATAACTTAACGCCGTCGATATGGGAAAGGACTTACCGGCACCGACGGCGGTCCCTTCTCCTTATCCTTATCCTATGACATCCAGGCTTTCCATCCAGCTCTCGCTCTTTCGCTTCCTTCGCTTCCTCTCCTCCACCCCGTATGTCCCTTTGTACGACGCGCCTACGAAACTTTAGGTCGCTTAGCACTTGCAAACAGAAACGGCGAAAATATGGCAGTGCGATTTACGGCTTCGCCTAAACGCAGGGTCCTCGAAAGGGCCGATTTTCGCAAACGCATTTGCGACCCTACGGTCTCGTGACGTCGCTTCACCATCGTTTTCTCAATATCGCTCTTTTCCCTAAATTTGTTGCCCGCGCTCTATATAATTTACAACGTATATATTATATTTTAGAAAAAAATTTGCAACGTTTCTAAGAATTTCTTCTAGACATCAAATAAAAAAAAAAATGTTTCCGATATAAATGGAAAATGGGAATCGTACTGCTTCTTTACTGCTATCTTTATCGCTAACTCTTACATCATGTTCTCTATAGATGCACATGCAAAACAGAGACGTAAACATTTTTTATGAACCTTCGGATTTCGGGGAAACAAAGAGAAAAACTTCTAAATTTATTCCTCATTTCCTAATGGATCTATGAAACTTTAAAACGTAATTTTTCTAAAGTAAAGCAATGAAAATACAAATCTAGAGCGATATTCCATGTTTTTTCCGGGGTTTCTTTCTGACATTTCTGGCATCATCGTTCGCCAGAGATGCCAGCAGTCATAAAAATATTATATATACATCGAGGATAAGCAATTGCTGCAAATCCACATCACGTGTCAAACAATTAAAAAAAAGTGTTCCGTTTTCGAGACGCTCTTTCATCCCTCTTCGATTATTCGCTCGCGAGAGCTAAGCGAACGAATGCCGCATAATTCTTTCCGCCGGAAGATGAGCCGTACGTTCAACGTTGAAAACGGGTATACCCGGGTGTACGTGCAGCCCTGGCTGTAGGCTGGGGTCGGTGCAATTAGGGGTATTAATTAGCGGGTACTTCATACCGCCCCCTTTCCGCTTCGCCCACCTCTCACCGCCCCACCGCTCTCCCCGTTCTCATCCCCGAACCAGCCAGCCTCCTCCCTCGCCCTCTTCGCCTCCCTCCGTCCTTCTCATTCGCGCCGACGAGCGCGTCTCTCTTTCTACCGTGCCCACTCTAAAGTGCACCACCGCGCCACCGGCGGGCCAATACGAACAAGAGGCATACATAGCTAATTACACGGTTTTATGTCATCGGGTTGGTATAGAAACACCCCGAGAAACTTGTGACGTCAGCGAGAGAAGCGTGGACGGGAGTACAAGAGGGAGCGCCGTCGTTATGCGCCGCGTGGCAGGATCGAAGATTTAGTTATTATCCTTTTTAGCGCTTTCATCCGCCCGAGTACGTCAAAAGCGCGGGGGTAATTAGCCACGCGGAATATCCGCGCGGCAGCAAACTACGCCGGTTGCAAACTACGTCGATACATATGCGTCGCGATCGTAATATCGACTTTTATCCTAGACTTATAAATTGACTTATATACAAAAATAATAAAGAGTGACTTAAATTTAACAGATTTTTTTTTTTTTAAATGTGCAATTGACTTCTGCGTTAAAATCATCGCAAAATCATTTATTGTAAATTTACGACTTTTAATATTATATGCTTTTACCATAAACCAAGATTTAGTAAAAAAATTTTTCCAGAAGTAAAATCCTTCTGGCAACAGTTGAAAAATTTAATTGTCGTTCACTATACATCATTGCAAATAATTGAAGCAACAATCGACGAAGGTGTCCTATTCGTTTTATTTTCAACGGAGATATCCGTTAGAGACCGCAAAGCCTCTATCATGGAGCGGTTAACGTTGGTGTGGCAGGGGGGGGTTAGATATTCATGTATTTAAATTTATTTATTGGCAGGATTTTTGCTCTCGAGGGTGACGGTGGGCGGAAAGCTGGACCGAGCTCTCACCCCTTTCGAGGTTTTCCCTCCCTCTGCCACCTCTCCTCTTCCCTCGCCATACAGTCGGCTGTTAAATCTTCGATGCTCTACAACCCCTTCTGGGTAATTTTCCCGCTTAAAGAGATCTCGGCCAATTACACGGGCTGTCCGACGGGCGTTGAATTTTAATCGAAATAAAAGAAAATAGAGATCCTCCTTGCCGGCTCTTTACACGTCCCCGGTCCCCCCTCCCCCCGCCCGATTTCGCGGAGAGTGCTTAACGTGGAGAAACCCGTGACGTGCGTGCATGTTCACAATACACGCGCGTACTTTGTGGCGGCGCGATTTCGATCGTCGTCGACGTTCAATGTTCGCGGCACGTCCGCGGGCGGAAAACGCGAAAGAAACTCTTCCGCTTCGCAACTGAGTGGTTGAAGATTCGATGCGTCATTCTGTAATTGATGTGAGTCATGGGAAACCTGAGGATTTCATTCGACTTTATTAGCGAGCAAGCTATGCGCCCAAATTATCTGACATGCACTCATGTCTCTTTTGAATTTGCAACTTATATTAAATTTGCAACGCTAATAAATAAAGTTAAATAAGATAAATAAAATTAATTTGAGAAAGACTATAATAACATAAATATCTTAAATAAAAAGTAAAGCGGGGGATGAATTGTAATAATAATTGACGTACTAAATCTTGGACAATCTTTTAAGTATTATTAAGCATTATGCAGCATTATTACAGAATCTAACAAGGGGTGAATTTTAAGAAATATTCGAAGACGAATTCCTTTTCCTCTGTGGCACGGGTGCTGCCATGTCGCGGAGGCGTAATAAACTAGCTAGCCTCCCTCTTACCACCCTCCCGCAACCCCTCTAATCAATTTCCTAAAGTATCCACATACGATCACGATATCGTTCCCAAGATTGGATACGTTCCTCGTTTATCTGATACCAGAATGGAAAGCAGTAAATAAAAAATAATTACGCGCATTATTGATCGCATCGTAAAAATAATGCTCCAAATGGCACGCGTCTCCAACATTCCCTCTCGCGTTTTGAAACGTGAAGTAATATTTAATACCCCTCCCGTTTTTTTTCTCCCTACCATCCGCACCACCTCTCGGGAATAGAAATGTTAGAAACACATATGTCTTAGACGCTAATATATTACTAAAGTTCCTCTCGCACGCGCCGTACACGTGTACTCGCGTGATTCGCGTGATTGCGCCTTTTGTCGACGACTTTGTGCCGAAGAAAGCTAATAAGGATCGAGAAACACGAGTCGAAGTAACTTTTAAGAACTCTGCCGAGAGACCGGGGGTGGCTTCTCTCCCTCCCCCTCCCCCCTGGGTTCGCCGCGGCTCGCAAGGGCGACGAACAGGAGAGTTGCCGTACTTTATGAACAGGCTTCACATAAATTGTCGCGGCTCTTTAAGAAATTGGAAAAAGGCGCGAGTGCCTTGCGTGGAACAGCTTGCGCTGAGAAAGCGGGCTGAGAACTTTCTCAACTATCGTCGGACACTAACTAGAAGGGAATATCGCGAGACGAATAAACGAGCAGGCGAACACTGTGCGTGCGTGCGTGCGTGCGTAGGATTGAATGGAAAGAAATAGATAATCGGAAGAAACAAGTGAAGAGCTTTTCTTCTTCTCTAATAAGATTTTATCCTTACTCCTCTTTATAACATTTTTATTTTTAATGATAATATGAATTTAAGAATATGAGTTTTGAAATAATTTCAATGGTTTTTTTGTTTCACGAGGTGCCCGACGAGTTGCGTTCTACATTCTAGAAAATATCAAAAGTTAAACAAATTGTAACAACTGCGATTGAATAGATTATATTTTTGCAAAATCTGTCAATATTAAGTATATTTCATATAATATCATATTGTAATTTATAAAACAATACAAACATAAAGATATATCGATTTTGTAAACAAGAGTTTAGTATGTTTATATCATTTGCATTTAATTTTCTCCAACCACATCTTAAATGACGATTCTACTTTTAACTCTTAGAAGATCAAATTTCGCGAAGAACTTTTGATTAATATCTTTTTACATACGCATGCTGTGGACGAAGGGCTCGTCGTTGGAGTGACAATAAGATCAAGGCGAGAGATCGAAACGAAGTGATGGTTCGAAGAAAGAAGGATGCGTATACCTGTGGGACACATTTTCCGAGCAGGTAATCTTCGTTCGAGAGCAAGATATTACATTTGAATAAATGTCGCCGCCGATAACCGATGCTGATCGCAAATACGATCGCGAAATACCTAGGCAGGCCTGTCGCGTGGCGTAACGCCCCGTGGGAAATATTTGCTAATATCGATCATATTGTCATTAATGGCTTGTCACACGGTGGTTCCCCGCGTCGCCCCGATTCGCGTCACCCCGATATCTATCGTCTTTATTCAGCTAGACACCCCGCGAATTCGCGATAGTTCGCATTGATTCAATTGTCCCATAAACGAGCTGCTCTTCTCGCCTTTATTCGCGATCATGTACTTGCAGGCATTGATCTTCCCTTGGCTTTGTTAATAATTCAACACGAAATTATATATAGTTAAATATATGTAAACATAAAATTTTTTTTAATGTAATAAAAAAAAACATTCCGTCATCACATTTCCGTGCTATCGAATTGACAGTTTTCAATTAGGAAAGTTAGCGGGACTGAGAAATCCGAAATTCAGAAATTTTACTAGAAGACAATAAACTGAATGGATGATACTTAATTGCGAATTAGTACACGCGTCATGTTTTATAATGTATTGTATATTCAGTAGGAAATATTTTAGCTGATCAATCACGCAACGAACAATGCATTATTTATTGGGTACATTTGGTGCGAGCTAAGTATTATAATAATATAAATAAATATTTCCCTATATCGTTAAACCTTGCTAATCGTCAATTAACACTTTTCGCTTTTCCTGCAAAGTAAAATATTGTAAAACGGGAAAATCGGATTTGTCCCACGAGGTGTGACAAAAATGCATAGGGGTTGAAGGGAAAGCGGGAGGGTTCGCGTCAGCCGGAGTAGCCGGTAAGGTGCAACAGCATCGTCTGTAACAATAATGTATATCGTTCGGAACGCGAGAGCAGGCGAAGAGGGGGAGTAAATCGGAATTTATCCCGAATGCGGGCGCGCGCGGCCGCGACCGTATCTCGTCGGACTCACCCCCTGTGGCCACTCGACGCGTCCGCCGGTGTTTACCACAATTATTAAATGTAAACTCATATTTCGTAATTGCCAAATATTGGCGGTCCGATCGTTCGGCCGCGGCCCGATGCGCCTCACACGGGGCTAGTTGCAAGAGGCGTCGGCGAGAGGGTGGAAAGCAGAGGGGGGGGGGAAACCAGGGCCGGGCGAGAGGGGCACTGTTGCTCGCACCGCGTTTCATCCCTTCTCGAATAACAATCCTTCTCCCCCTCCCTCCCCTCTCCGCGACCCTCGAAATGAATTAAGCCTCGGCGAATCGATAAATGAACGTTGCAGGGGTACGCGCGACACACACCCGAAAAATCTACATCAGACGTAAACGGATTGTTTGATCCATTCGATATATGACGCTTCTAATAAATCGCCGCGTTATTGCACATACGATGTACAGCGGAGAGAATCAGAATATCATGAGGTGATATATTATAGCAGTCTCGTGTGGCTAGATGCGTTATCTCGCTTGTACGCATTTCGCTCGAAGAAGCTTAATATGTACAACTCATATAATAAAACGACGATGTATAACAAAAATAGTGTATCATTTTTATCGAGGTTTAAAAAAATTCATGTCTTCTTAATTTATGATATTATTATTATACACGCTTAGAATCAAGTTATTCGTAAAAAATGTCGAATATACAAAATCGGAAAACTTAAGGCGAGATATTAAAGTCGATTTAAAAAAAAAAGAAAAAAAAGCGACTCTCGGATAACGATCGAGTTGAGAGGAGAGTGAAAAGGGAGTACTCCGGCGATACCGTAGAGGGTTGTCAACGGGAGAGCGGCGTCAGCTTGTGTAACTATCGGTAATTAATCAGAATCATCCCCGCATATCGTGTCCGTCGGATGAGAACGGGCGAAGGCGCTCCGGCGTGGTGGTGCGAGGTGGTGGCGGCGGCGATGGTGATGGTGGTGGTGGTGGTGGTGGTGGTGATGCTCGCCACGAGAGGGTAGTTAACCGGTGACGTCACGCCCGTGGCGACATCTGGACCGGCACTAACCGCGCCGAGCGGCGTTGTCCGTCCGGCGTGGTGGACATTGGACACCGAACACTGTCCCGGCACTAACTCCCGGATCCGGATCAAAATTACCCTGCGCGTCCGCCGCGGTGAGGCCGCACGCCGGCTGGCTTCAATTAATTTCGCATTCGGCACGTTCTGCGTTTTGGCTCTCCCGCCGGTCGCGCGGACCGATCGCGACATGACGGCCACTTCGCGATAAACCCCCCCGAGTTTTGAATAAGAGAGAATCTCCCATTTAAGTCATCAAGGAAATGTTAAAAAATTAAAAATTTAAGAATAAAAAAACTCTGTCCTCTCCTTGTTCATTTGATCAACAAACTGATTTAAATTACGTGTCTTACGAGGTACACAAGTGTTTTAATTGTCGCGGCATTGCTCTAAATTTTTGGGAAGAATATTTTTTTTTATTAAGATTACGGTTTGACAAATGAATAAATAAATAATTGTACTCGCTTGTAATTTGTTTGGAAATATTAATATAAGCTCGAGTAAGAGTGCAACCTCGGATTCACCAACGGTCGCTCTTTGAACGGTAAACTGCACGACAAATTCGGGGATGTCCCTCCATTCTCGTGGCTATCAATTGCGGCTAATCCCTTCCCCAAAGCCGCCGAGAAACTCTTGTCCAGCGCGCTCCCGGTCCTGACTGCGAGCTCGCGATGTAAAATCGTATCCGACATTCATCCGCAGAAGTGTCAGACTCGTCATCGTCATTTATAGCCCGCCGTTCACGGGAATCCACGCACGTGCGACGATCGTCGCGGATCGATATTCGCGACAGGTTCGTTTTTCGGTAGGACAATTAAAACTCGTGCGACTCCGGTAGTTCGGTCGTGTATATTAGATACCCAATTCCGGCGGTAATCCAGCTATAAATATCTCTGAATTATATTTTCTACCAGGTCCGAGGGCATCGCGCCACGGACGATTTGTCCTAAAAGGGTGGAGAAGGGACGAGGGACGGGGGAGAAACGGCGCCGCGCGGTGTCTGTTTACCCGTCAATCGTGCGATTAAATTGGATCGCCGGTATTATCTTTTAATCCCGACGCGCCAGTAGAATGGTGCGGCTTTCGAAAAATCGGTATAAAATTTCGCATTGCACTGCTGGCCGTCGGGTTATAGTCTCGCAACCGGAGACCTGAAACAATTTGAAAACGCGACACGCAGTGCTTTATTTCACGCTGTAAACTCCAATTTCCATTTTGTACTCGTCATCAATCATCTTCCTTGGACATATAGAGTGCGTGGAAATTGTTGAACAGCCTCTTTTACGAGATTCCTAGGCCGTTTTCCTCGAAATTCAGCTTTCCTTAAAAATATCGATATATCTACGGCGAATGCAACCGAGATATCGAGAGGTAAAATAAAAAATAATTTATTCAAAAATAAGATTGGCAAATCAGACTGAAACATAATTCTTTCAATACAAACGCTTTCTTTTGTGTTCTTTACACACGAAATATCGAACCGTGCATCTTTTTCCGGATATTTCTCATCCTGACTTTCAGCAGTTTATCTTTTATCGTTATCTCCCATTTTGTCCTTCTCTCCCCCCTCTCTCTCTCTCTCTCTCTCTCTCTCTCTCTCTCTCTCTCTCTCTCTCTGCCTCTCGTTCGCAAAAGCGGGTGGTAACGGCTAATCCAATCCTATTTACATCGCGGAACTGTCGCGGCGGCATTGACGCACGCGGAAATAAATCCCGACACGACTAACACGAACGCTCGCGCGCGTCCACCGCGCCGCGTCGCGCCGCGTCGAGGGCGCGTGTAAATCCCGGGCTTTCTCTCGGAACAAATCGAATGTCGGTCGATGTAAATGAATTCCGCTCTAATTGCAATTATGCGACACGAATGCGCATAAACGTTCGCGTTATGCGATAAATGACACGTCACTCAGAGGCCGGCGCGGAGCGGCGCCCGCGTTTGCCCGCTCTCTCTCGCGTCATTGCGAATTTATGAAATGACGATCGTTATATCCGTATCGGGCCCTCTCGAAACCGTTCGCGTTATAATTGCAATTAATCAATAATTGACGTCATATAATTGGGCGGCCGCCGAGACGACAGACCGTTAAACATTCACGTCCGAGCGTCTAGTGGATGGCGTATCGAAATGAGTTTCCTGGCATCTCAATTTTGCACAAGACGCTCGATCGCTCACGAACGTGGCATTCTAAATTTAAAAGAAAGAGTAATTGTATTTATATAATAAATATATATTTTTCGTATCTATTTTGATGCGCACGTCTTTTTCAGATTTGAGAACGAAAAGCCAATTATAATGTGATAAAAATAAAAAGTCATTATGAGATAGTTAACTTTTTATTAAAGTCTGAAGTTATTACTTCGTTATTTGATATCGATCGTGTCACGAAAAATTATTTTTTATTTATTATAAAGATATAGTATTTACTTGATGGCTGCACGATCGTAAGATATAATCTTTGATATAATAATATTTACCTTCAAATATAATTTGGCGGACGCCAATGCAATAAATGCAATTGTCATAATACTGTCACGTATAATTATAACATTGTGAGTTGTATCGTTATTATCAATAATTAATTAGTAGAGCCACAAACTCTATACCGATAGATTTCTGGCACGAATCATCAAACAACTGAAATCCGCGATGAGAGCATCTTTGAATCGACGGAACGTCAACCTCGAAAATTCAAACCATAATCGATAATACATCGCGTCAGACAGTTTCAATGCAAATACCACCTCGCCGAGAGTGAATGAGTAAAATTGGCGAATACGCCGATCGGTAGGCATACCATGTAAATACGTGATGGAGATCACCCTTGTCCCCCGAACCAAATTCCCCAATCCCGACCGATTCGCCAAGCTGTTTAGTCAGTTCGATTTATTTATCAGCCAGCTGTGATTAGACTTTCGCTTTATCGCGGATTCGCGGCCTCGTCAGATATCCACTTTGTTAACGATCCAGTGAACAATCGTGCAAGTATCCGAACCCTTTCGAACGCGCCGTCGAGAATTTCGCTTCGATAAATCGGCTGTTCACACTTTCTGTTTTTCCGTTTCTGTTTTCTTTCGAGTCCCTCTCGCCTTCTCTGTCTCTCTCTTTTTCTGTTTTTTTTTCTTTTTTTGATGATACACGCTTCGAGAGCCTTCCACCTGTTGCTAAAAAAGAAAATATTTTGTGTCGCTGTTGTAATCAATATTTATATTTCTTCTTAGATTCATATAGCCTCTTTTTGATAGTATATAAAAAAATATTTTGCCTATTTCATAGAGAGAGAGAGAGAGAGAGAGGAAGGGGCGAGAGAGAAAAAGAAAATAAAAAGGAAAAAATTTCTATTAAACATTTTCACTCTTCGCTCTCTTTATTCTTCTACTTAAGAAACTAAAACAGCTAAACTCCTTAAAATTCATACAACTAATAAGTTACAAAAAATATATAGATTAATTTTTCAATGAATATAGTAATCACAGTAAATATCTTAGATACGAAAAAATTACTATATAATAGATTTTCAATGTGTATCGTAAATATCAACCTATGAAACTTTTCACTCGAAGAACGCCTCTGACGAGGCGCTTCACAGCTATGCCGCCGTGGTGTCTGACTTGATATTGCCGTTACTACTTGAGGTTTAATTCCCGCGTTCACCGCATGATTTCCTTCGCGGTAACGAACACTCGAGTGCCGCCATTCCATCGCCTCGAAAGAGCACGCCCGTTCGCGCGGAAGAAGCCAGTTTGCAAGTTCGAGGCTCGGACGGGAGAACAGTTCTCGCGCTCGTTACGAGATTAAGGAAAAAGCTTCGAGCAACGAGGGGGCGGCGGGGTGGCGACTAGGGCACCCGGGGCCCACCCATGGAGACGTGCCCCCTTTCGGGGTGTCCTATCGCCGACTCGAGCTTATTCCGCCCCTCAAGCTCGGGCCACACCCGCAATCATGCGCAGTTTCCACCCATCGGCCAATGAAAGCGCCCGGTAGCTTGCAAGCTCGCCGCTCCGGCTCCGGCTTCCGTGGCCGAGCCACTCCGACCAAACACCACGTGGCACGCGTCCGAGTTGCACGTGCATTCGCGGAGCTGCGAGAGCCCTGTGCGCGCGCGAGAACGGGCGCTTGCGAGAGAGCTTGCGAGAGAGCTTGCGAGGGGTGTTCTCGCCGCCGGGGATAGCGGAGAGCGCGTCTCTCTCTCTCTCTTTTTGCCGTGAGAGATTTTCTTTCCTGCGCGGACTCCTTAAACAACTTCTTTCTGTAATATATCCCCTCGATCCTACAGTCAGTCCTCCTTGCTCTTTTACCCTCCTTTTTTAAACCTTCTCTTTCCTTCTCTTTTCCTCTTACGTTTCCCCCACAATCCCTCCTTATTCTTGTCGACGTCTTTTATATAAATGATTGATCGAGTCACTGTCATATTATACATTTGTCATACTGTGACGTGAAAGATTTTGCTGTGCTTCGAAAAATCCGCTGAGATCGACGTCTTTCGACTTCGGTAAAGATCAAGATCTATCGACAACGATAAAGATCTCGACAAGTTACGGACAAGGTAAGGAAATTATATACTTGATATAGTTTTTTGTTAAAATATTTGGCTTTCATATACAGAGAATTGAATAACAATATTTTCATTTTTCAATTTATATCGTCATATTATAAATAATTTAAAATATACATACTGAACATAATGTTATATAACAATTCCTGATAATTAATATTCATAAAGTTAAGATAATATATTTGTAAAAATAAGCACGTGCATGTGAACTAAATGTATTTGCTTGAAAATTTAATATTTTTCTCTTGAATGTAAAAATTCCATATGTGATAAAGAAAGATTTAAAGTAAGACGAGAAATATATTTAATACCGGAATTTTTTATAACTTTCGTAATAATATTATAATAATTATACAATTTCAATATAAAATATAAATTTTTATATTATATTATGATCTACTATATTAATTATTTCGCTAAACTTAAAGAAATAATTATAAGAAATTAAATGAAATTTTTTAAAGAAATTTGATCTGTATATGATATAAATAGGTTACGTCAGATATAAATGTAAGTTAATCAAATACAACACAATGCTTTAGTTTTAATAAGAATTAATTTTTCATGGCACGTTTACATAAAAATATAATGCACGAATAAGATTTGAGAATAAGCTATGATATATATATAAGAAAGTTTGACATATAATAGGCGTCAGTGTTGGTTGAAAGAGAGCCGATATTCAACAGTTGGTCCTTCTTTTATCTTTGAAACTTAACCCTCGATGTTACCGCTCTTCAAACAGGCACCCTCTGTTCGTACGTCCTGAGAGAAGTACTTCTTGAAAACATAACGAAAGTATTTAAAAAAGTTGAGGGAATTTTCTGCGTAAAACAAGGGGAAAATATTTTTCGAGTAATGAAGCAGAACAAATAAATAATATTTGAATCTGTTTCTTTATACTTGGAATAATTTAAAATTTTTAATTAACTAAAAAATAAATAAAATATAGTAAAGAAATATTTGAGAAATTATTTTATGACTAGTAAACATAACATTAGAATCGTATTTTTTCTGCAAAAGATGTTGAAAAACTCCTTAATTGCCAAAAATGTTCACAATTCTTAATTAAACATTTTTGCAATTAATGCTTAGAGTACAAATCTGTTAAAACGAAATTGATTTGTAATTATCAAATTAGATTTTGTAACCAAAGAGTAATATTTTAAAGTTTATTCTCCGCAAAAAATCATTCAATTTTCATTTTATAATTTAAACTATCAAAATTTCTCTCGAAATTTGTTAAACGAAAAATATTTCTAGATATGTTAAAAAGTCTGTGGATAAATCAATATATATATATATATATTTAACGTTCTGCATATGACATTCTATGGACTGAACAATTTTTTATGTTTTATATATTTTTTTATGAAATTACCTAATAACCATTCCATTAATGAAAAATTGAAATTCATTATTCTGTTTCAAAGTGCACACAAACGCTATAACGCGCATGGCGAACGAGCCAATTTATTTCCAAAAGCGCCGCACCATCCCCGACGTTCATGGACGTTCTTTCTTCGCACGGCCGGCAGCGAAGGAATTCGCGGACTCGGTGCAATAGGTGCGGCCATAGGTGTAACATATTTATGTTGTGAACCGGCCGAGTGCGAGCAATAAATAGCGGAGGCGTGGGAAGGGTGGAAAGAGAGAGAGAGAGAGAGAGATGAAACGCATATGGGGGGCAGTTCGTCGAGGCGCGCGGGGCCAGAGCGATTACGTTTCCCAAACCCCTCGCTCTCTCGTGCGACCGAGTCACCGGCACCACCATCCACCACCGTTTTGCTCCCTACAACCCCCTGCGCGAGTCCCCAGCTACGGCCGCTCCCGCGTCTCCTCGCGCGCCTCGTCCCACCGGACCCTTTACGGCGCCCGAACAACCCTATTCGTTTGTTTCCAACCCGTATGTGCGCGTACACGGAGGTATGCAATTTCGGTGTCAGGAATGCGCTACCGGACGAACGACCAGTCCGAGTATCGCATTTCGGCGTTAGAGCTCTTACAAAAAAAAAAAAAAAAAAAAAGAAAAGAAAAGATCGTTGCTCCTTCGGCAAGAGTCATCGGACGGGGGAATGCCTCATCAGACATTTCTAAAAACGTGAGTTCACATTAATGACGATTTTACATATACATCTCGCACGGCAAATGTCCAATGAAAATGTGAATGTATAATAAATATTCCACCGAAAAGTCTATCTCGTAAAAGTCTAATCGATGAAAGTTAAATTGTGTGAGAATTGATTTTTGATGGTTAGTCTCGCGTTAAAATCTTGGAATTTACGATAAATACAGAAGCTAAAAATAAATACGACAATTCTCTAGAGACGAGATATGCGATCGTTCGATACGAGTGCATCGATACGGTATTTCGTATTAACGCCCTCATTACTCTTCAGCTATTACGGTTACCAGGCGACGTAACGTTCTCCGGCAACGAAGTGCATACGAACACGAGCGCATACGGGCGCACACCGATATAGGCGGACATATCGGAACGCAGACTCGTGGAGTCCGAATCCGGGCGGCATACTCGCGCAGTTATGCTGAAAATCTTGACTGGAGGACCCTTTCGCATACCGATCGCCCGGGCCAATCCGATCGAGGATGCATCCGTAGGCACGCCGATCGGAGACGCGCAGTCGGCCTAGTCGGGTAACCAAATGATGCATATCTCTCCTCGGTCCATCGTGTCCCGAATGTCTCGACATGTTGCACGTTCCCGCTCGCAGGAACGAGGGGAGAACGAGGGGGGATGACGTGTGTGGGGGTGAGATGTAGGCGCGAGGGAGGAAGGTATAGGATCGTCGTCTAGGTGGGTGGGCGGACTAGCTTGAAAGCCGTGGGTGGAGGACCAGCTTCGAGGGGAGGGCCAGCGTGTGTGTATGGTTGCGATGAGGTCGAGAGCTTGCGGCCGGATGCCAGTCTGACCATGTCTCTACCGGCGCGTTACTTGCGAGCTCGTCAGCCTCTCGCTCCTGGACGCATCCTCGCCAGAATCCGAGCAATGCGGCTCAAGAGTCCGCGCCGGCGCTGCAGCTGCACTCTAGGATGCAGCTCTCGGCCGTTCGGCGGCTATACCGGGCAGCGATCCTCGACGGGGATTGGCCGGCCAAATATCATCGAGACGGGGCATTGGGGTGGTCTTCAGTGGCTACCGGTATGCGTGGTAATATGGGAATCTTCGCCGCGATATCGGAGGAAAATTGCGAGCCGTATCGTAGATAGGAATGATAATGCGAGAGCGCCTTCATATTCTCTCTTTCTCTTTTTTTTTTTTTTCTTTTACTTTTCTTTTTCGTCCAGTTCTCAGCAATATTCGATACAAGAAAAATATATTTTACATACTAAATTGTATTTAAAATAAATATGAAACTAGGGAGAAATATAGATTTTATATAGATTGATTTATGAATTTCCCATTTAGCGGTCTAAATTCTGGGCAACGATACTTTAAAATTCAATGTTATACATCAAATTCGTTGTTATAATTGTGAAATTTGCATTACCCGCTGTGTATTACATTAATAATTGGGTCGACTCTGTTTAAGCTTTTAATCGAGTACTGGCAAAATGTGCGCGCGTTGCGTCGATCGCGCGGCATTTCCTTTCGCTCGGTGTGACAGAGGTGCGTCGAATGCGGCTTTTGCAAATGAATTTTTCGGGGCACGCCATCGTTCCGCGTTGATACGTTTGCATCGCGGTGATTTCGCAGGGCACCGAGCTATATAACGTGCGAGGGGCCGCGGGTAACGAAATTCCCCCGATGCGTGCATCTCACGCATTCCGCAGCGAGATTGCGCAAAAATCGGGCGAAACAAACGCAACTAATTTAACTGCTTTCGAACAATTAATCCGAAGCATTTAATTTAATTGCGCCGCAGCCCGTCGAGTCCGGCCAGCGGCAGTCGAAACAACGACTGGCGCAAAACCCGGGACGGAATTTTCGGCTCGACGCGATGACTCGAATTCTTTGGCGCGTGTAAAACAAAATAAAAACATTTGACAGCATTCGAAAGCTGAGGAAGCGCGCTTGTTGTAAAATCGACGTTTTGAAATTCGATACGATCTCTGTTCGATAAAAATACCTCATCAAACATTTTAATAGACATACTTTCTTTCTCCAAATCTGTTTTGTCATAAATCCCAATTTAATTCTCCTCTGTACGTATATCATTTATATCTTTTCTGATAATACATTTTTTTCTTACGATTTTTAATATTACATGTTTTATTTGCATATCTTAAGTTAAAATTCCACGTGCAAACGTGGAATTTTAAAAAGTTAGTAATAACAAAGATTTTTTTCTACACGTTTCCTTTTCCTTTAAATAAATACAAATGTAAGGCCATAACCCTTAATAAAACTCTCGTACGAGGATTAAAAAAGAAAGAGAATTGATAAAGTGGATGGACACAGAGAAAAAGACAAAGATGAGACGAGACGATGCGGGGAAAGTGGAGGATCGAGGGTGCCACTAGTGGGTGGGTGTAATTAATAGCAAACCCGTATAAATCAGAGACAGGTTGGATGCACGCTGGTACGCGGCGTTACCGATGCAGGATTATGCCCAGAGGGGCGGTTACCCCACGACTCGCTAATTTTTCACACAGCCGCCATAATGGTCCGGGCTAATTACTGATTTTTATCTCTGCGAGTTGCTTCCGCGCGCGTGTGAGTGCGCGTCGGTGCGCGTCGGTGTGACCGAGAGGTGTAAAAAAAGAGAAAGGGATATCGCGGCGATAAAATGCGAGAGGTAAAAAGCGATTCGCGGCTGAGAGTATACACCAAATTCTCGACTTTTACATTACAGATATGTAATAATAACGTCTAATTATACGCGTCGGCGCGGACAGTCTCGCATCGCTGCGAGAAAGTTTCTTTCGGCGGCACCGACGAGTTGTAACAACGTTACAACAGTAAAATCGACATCCGGCACACCGTCTTCGTTTGTCACAATTCGTCGACAACTTGCGGACGGAAATTCGCGAGTTCTTCGCACCTACAGGCTGCTTCAAGTTTCAGGCGCCCGGCGTTCCTCCGCTTCAGTAGATAGTAGCTAACCAGCCCCAGACGCCTATGTACTTAACGTAACCCATGTAAGCTCACGCTAGAACAAATTTACCACCAAGCTACTCCCCCGTGCCTCCTCCTCGTGCCCCGCCGCGCCTTCGCCGAGCGCTTCGAGTCCCTTCTCACCCCTCGTAATTCGCCCTCGAAACACCGATGCTATGAAGTTGTGTTGAACTTTTCGCGAGCATAGTTTGCAGAACACCCTCGGGTGACTGCGAGCGCTTACCTTCGTTCGTGACATATATCTACAGGGAGGGCGACTGACAACGGAAAGCGGGAAAGCAAGAGAAACGAAAGGTGGAGTCGAGGATGGATTTCGGGGGTGGAAAAGAGGCGTCGGCGGCTCTTTCGTCGTCGCTCGAAACTCGAGCGAATTTTTCTCGAAGGCTCGCTAGATCGGCATTAACAGCTACCTGTTGCCCGCTGTTATAAGACTTTAATCGGCGAATTGTATGGATTCAGCTCGATGACTCATTCGTTATGATTTTGAAAAAAAGTGTTTCATTGAATTATAAGTCAAATGCATGCGGTCTGCTAATAGCTAAAGATATTTTCGCGTGTATTCGCGCTGAGAGATCGAGTTTCTTTGTGATAAATCGCATCAGGATATATGAACTCAGCGACGATCTGTCTCAAATTTCTTTCTTTTTTTTTTTCTCTCTCGAGTCTGTAGATCCTAACTAGCACATACGCGCGTTGGCAGCTAAAATGGTACACGCGTTAGGAATTCTCGGCACGGCAGTCGGAGCCAACAGGCTCCGTAGAAACTTACGGGCCAACTTTGAGGGGGGTATAACGGCATTACAACGTTATTAGATTTACCGCAAGCACCTACCCGGAGGCACTCCTGCACATTACCCACATACCCCTACCAAAGTATAAGTAACCCTAAGCGTCCCATAGAGCTCACCTCGTGGCTCCTCCGCCGCGAGCATTAAATTATGCGCGTGCGCCCTGTAGCTGCAAGCTACTGCGTTTATTTTTCATATTAATCCCGAATACGAATATTCATAAAATTCTTTAAGCGAAAACGAGGTCGGCAATCGTAAAATGTACTGTAATCGAAGCATTTATTCTTACGTAACTCAAACGAGTCATCCATTATTTTTTAGAAGTACGTCAACTATCTTGATGACATTACTAAAAGAGAAATTTAATAAAAAGTCACATTTTAGAGATATAAGTATCGCTGACTAACGAAAACACAAAATAATTTAAATGTGTGAGAAATATCGAGATGCGTGTGGCAAGCATAGATAGCGGGATCGCGAGAAATGTGAGAGAACGAGAGAAATTTCGGCGCGGCTAGCTATTGAGTAGCTACCTCCCTTAAGATAAGGGTGGATTCACCCCGTCCCTCATACGTTTCCGCTATCTGACGCTAAACGGCAACGCCGCTCGGTGGCCTTCCACGGTAAAAGGGATGGCCCCGACAGCACTCGGTTCTACATAATACGTTGGCACATTACTGTCGAAGCGCCGTTAGATAAGAACGGAATTTAGAACGGCGAGACAGGATTTTTGTACGTGCGACATTTGTGAAGAATCGCCGAATCTCCAGATCGTCGGATTTGTGCTCGTGGTATTCTTTAATCTCGTCTTATCCAAGCAAATTCGCGTCTCAAATTCTGTCGAAAAAGACTTACGTTCGTTTGAACAGACATTTGAAAGATCGCCGTATGGGCCATTGTTGTATAAAGAAAAAAAAAGGGAGGGAGAAAAGAGGAAAGGCGATTAAATTATTTATGCGCAAAGATTAAGAATTTTTGATTGATAATGTAAGTAATACTGTAATCGTTGAGCAAAACATAATAGGGACACATTTATCATGAAGATAGTAGTAGTTGTGTCCGACAATTCGATTCTTATCGTTAAATTTCCGATGTTCCGATGGAACAGTATCACCGGCGACGAAACTGATTTCGAAAGCAAGCCAAGAGAAGACGAGGCCAACGCAACAAAGGCTTTTACACGTCTCACCCCCAACTCATTTAAGGCTAACTGTCCACAACGGGGGTGCAAACTACCCTTATCTGCGGACGTTTATGCCCACGCCTTATCTGGTAGCTCCCGACTGCCTCGCGCTCGCTAACAACTAGGTATTCTCTCTTCCAAGCCAATCTCCTTTCTCGAACGACCGCGAGTTCTCTTCCTCTCTTCTCACCCTGCTTTCTATTTTCTCTATTGTTGTTTAATTTGTACATTTGCCAATAATAAATTTTAGATTTAATATATCTATTAATTAGGATTCATTATTAAGATATTTTTATTATTTCCTTTATTATTCTTCGTAAAAATAATAAATATTCCATTATTTAAAATGATTAGGTTTCATTTTGAACAATTTCATTCAATTAACTTCTAGTGAGATTAAGACAAATTAAAACAACTTCTAGTGACTAAAACAATAAAATAATATAAATCAATAAATATATTTGTTGAGAAAAAAGTTAGAATATTAATGAAAGAAATTTATTAAATATTAAATTAGCGTAATTTAACTCATGAAGTTAACTCGCTTATTGAAAGATTTCCGTCTGCGGTACGGAGAGAAAACAAAAGACAATCGACAAAAGATCTCGATGTTTCTTATCTCACGGCACTCCGATACTCCTGTCTCGTTCTGTTTCGCGAGCTGAGATGGTTCCCGAACGACGGGAGGGTTCCGCTGCGATCGCAGGATGTTGCGGTGAAAACAAAGACGTTACTCGCCCCTATCTGAGGGTTGTAAAGTAACCGTCGAACGACGACGAAACAGGGGTGTAATAAATGAGATAAGCTACGGATAGATTCCTGCGGGATGCGGAGGGCATTATCGATGCGTTTCTTCGTAACGCGATCAACGTCGAACCTTATCTAAACGCATCGAGGAAAAAAAAAAATTGCTCGTGGCGAACGGACCGACCCGAAGCGACGACGCGATAAATCCAATACGAATCGAGGGAAATGGGAACAATTAAAAGGATAAAGGGACTCGCGCGTTGTCCCTCGTAAATTGGCGACCGAAGGGGAACTCGGAGTGACGGATAGAACTAGAACGCGGAATGCAGTACGGATTCACGTAAAATTAGAACACGAAATGCGGCACGGATGAAATAGCGCACTCCCCGAGTCTATGTAAGTGTTTATCGAATCAAAAATGGTGACTGATATCGGCGGGCAGAGAGTGCGCTTGTTTGCGGGTGTAATCGCGCGAGGCGCGTAACGTTAGAGCGATTATTTTATCGGCTGCACTTCGCATCGCGTTTTTTTTTTTTTTTTTTTTTTTTTTTTTTTTTTTATATACATATATTCGTCCGGATGTCTCCGGGTGAAACTACATCCGTCCACATCCGAGTTTTAATTCGCAATTTTTTTTTTTTTTTTCGAAACGAGGAACACGCACGCGCGCAAAACGCCCGGAGAACGTCGGACTAATTGGAAGTCTTAATGGCACTCGACGGTAATAACGCAGTCGGGATCCGGGTGTGTATGCATCATATCGATCGGAATTTGCAACGGACCCCTCTCGCTTCTCGAGCCCCCCTTATACCGTCGACCGTTCTCTCACGATTTGCCTCCCACCCGTCAATGACGAATCAACAAACGGGACGGGTTTGATTTCATTCATTAATTCCGAGCGACTTCGCTCGGGTTGATTTCCGTTATATTTTCTAGTCGATTGTGTGCAGGCTAAGAGAGCGAGAGGGAAAGAGGGAGAGAGAGGAAGACAGTTGAATAACAATCGATCGAGAGCGTAAACGAGCGAGACAAGAGGAGCGTGGAAACAGCGAAGAGAGTGCACTTTTCCGATAAACCGAGGAACTAAATAACATGGAACAGGGTATTAGATGTATCACCGACGTAAATCACGACGATAATTAAATTAACGACGATTCTCCGTTTCCTTGTTAACGCTTTTTTTTTTTTTTTCATCGTCACACGACATGCAATTTACCTCGATGTTTCCGACACATCTGTGAAATTTCGACGCGCGACCTGTAAAAACATGGCAACCCAATACAAACATAAAAGTCCGGCTCGTTGGCAGTTCGAGTTTCCCGATTGTAGGACGTGAATTCATCGGGCGAGGAGGCAAATAGGAGCCGGAAATGATAACTGCCCGCGCTCCGGTATGGTTATTGTTATCGGTATCCAATATAAGCGGTTATTAGGATAAAAGATGCGCGGGCATGTGCGAGCGCGAACTCGTCGGATGAGAGAACAGCCCCTAACAGAATCTGGATTTACAATCTCGCTTTTATTGTTTAACAGTCATAACGGCATAATATGTGCAAACATATGAATATATCCTGATTTATTTATTAGCTTCACCGATGTACTCTTACTTTATCTTACATATTGATTTATTTGCTTATCAAGGCACTCGAAAACATGTCATACAGCATCACGATGTATCCGGTGGCACGTGTTGAACCTTTCTTCATTTTAATATCAATGTGTGCTTATTGAATGCGAGGGCAGAGAGAGAGAGAGAGAGAGAGAGAGAGAGAGAGAGAGAGAGAGAGAGAGAGAAATACGGTGCGTCTCAAATCTAACTAATCATCTTTAAATTATAAAATTTTTCACGATTGAAACATATTTAACAGAAATGTCAATTTCCTTAAAGTAATCGTTTATTATTAGTTGCGATATTAAGCAATTAAATTTTTCATCAAGTAATCTTCAAGTTGGAAAAATATTGAAGTAAATTTTATTTGCTTTTCAAGCAAATAATTAAAATCAATTCAGTTAATTAAAAAATACAGCTAACTTGCCTATCCTTACAGATCAGTTTTTCTGAAAAGAAATTTTCTCTTTTTATTTCCATATGATTTATTATAAAATATCGGTCCCTCGTGAAGAAAACGACTCGAGAGACGTCCCGTACACGCCAGCATCGGCGAAGAACGAGGGAATGTCGCGAAGGGTAAAGAACCGTCTTATTGACATCCCGTAACTGTACCGTGATTTAATATAAACTGCACAAAGCGCCCACCTTTGATAGGTAAATATGAAATACTCCGGCCGCGGACGAGTGCCCTTTCGGGCACAGGCTCGCGCTCGAGGGTGCGTTCGATCTCGCTTTCCGACAGGATGCATGACATATAGACATACCACGTGCCCCCCCCCCCCCTTCCCCCCGCCGCGTCACCACCCTCTCGTCCGTTCGACTCGGGAAAATGCTCTCTAGTAAAGAGCGCGGATGCTCCGTGCTTTGAGAACTTCGAAGACTTTGTCGTATGCCATTTTCCTTCGCCGAGCGTATCGTATTTGAATTCTTTTCGCGTGTGCATATCTGCCGGAACGAGATCCGCGAGATTGCCTGCGTTCAGTCGGACAACTGACCGAGAGAAAATGATGATGACGGCAAGAATGCGCTGTGACTACGATTGCACGGCGTACAACTCGTAAGAATTCGAAGCGATAGTTGACCAACGTAAATAGATAAGTAAAATTTTTTTTGTACTAATCTAAGATTTGTACGTCTAAGATGTTTTGTAAAAATAGTATTTAGAGTTTGGAGTTTGTGAGCCCCGATTATAACGCGAACACGTATAAATTGCATTTATTTAATTAACTTATATTTAACATTTTTGAAGAGATGAGAAAATAAAAGATAGAGAAAGATCGGTCACTCGAGAGAAGAATTCATTTTATACGGTTGATCCGTCTCAGAGCGCAATATTCTTCTCGCCGGCGTTCTTTGATCCTTTATTACATTTTTACAAGCGATTACGTTGGCCAGCCGCCGGCGAGCCTCCAGGGCGACCTTATTTCCGCTCCTTACGACTGTCTTCGGATACCGCCCCGTCTTGCCGGCGCGGTGCCCATCCCCGAAAGCATAACGAAATTTCCCAGTGCCGCAAGGACGAAGATATCGTTCTTGTTTATAGCGAAGTTAACTCGAGTCTCGCGAACCAGAGTTCATTCGTCCTTAATTAAGTTTAGGGGATCATAGAATTGTTTTCGCAAAGTAGATTATAAGTCCGGCGAGGAAACGACGGTGAATTGTTGCTGTGCGTGAGCACATTCGGGATTGAATTTTTCAAGTATCCGATTCGATCGTTGGTTGAAAAAGCACGTGTATCTACTGGAACTAATAAAATAATGACTGAAGCTTCTCTCTCTCTCTTGAAACGAGCTGAATCGATCATATTCTCGTATATTTCCAACCTTTCCCAAAGGATTTATCCTGTAACGCGATCGATTATCCGACTCCCCTCGACTCGCTGCGTTCCCCCCCCCCTCTCTCTCTCTCTCTCTCTCTCTCTCTCTCTCTCGTCGAAATTGGAATCACTCGCGCGGCATTTAAGAGCGCGCGACAAGGAAGCCGTCCCCAGTGGCCTTTAATTGGTACCGGCCGCTAGTTAGCGTGAAATCATAGCTTTTGAGCGACACACGTCACGGACAGGCGCGCTCGCTCGCTCGCCAACGTTCCTGCGAAAGGCATCGGGATGGTTGGATCAACCGGCGCTTATCCCACGGCTCGTGGATTAAAGGTGGGCGAGAAAGAGCGAGAAAGAGAGAAACAGGGGGGGGGGGGATTTAATGCTGGGGAGTGGTGTGCGTGCGCGCTCTCGCAATTTCAAACAGTCTCTCGCGACTCGATCCTCCGACGTGGCTAAAAGTCCGGTTAGTGAGCCTGAGCGTGCAATGATTGATGCTAGGGCCAGCGGTCGCGCGGGAAGAAGGGATGGGGGTCGGAGGGATGGGGACCGGGTGCTGATGGCCAACGAGGAAGGGGATAAGGGGGAGAGAGAGAGAGAGACAGAGAGAGAGAGAGAAAGCGGTGCTGAAAGTGAGGAGGACCAGAGGATCGGTCCTACGGCCTGGGGAAATTTAATTAACGTAAATGCCGCCGCCACGGCCGGCGCTACACGCCGTGTGTGGCAATCGCTCATATGCAACTCAACCTGCCCCCTTCCTTTTCTCCCTTTCCAACCACCCGTTGCCCGTTCTCCTATTCCCCTAGCCACCCCCGACACCCTTTAGCTGACCCGCGGTGCCGCGCCTCACTCCAAAGCTTATCCCGCTATCACGTCCCGAACGGCCAGCTGGAGGGGTTATTAAATATCTTGGAAAAGGGGTTAAGGATCTCGATTGCGGGGCGATTGATGGGGGCCTCGAATCGGTCGGCCGGTTCGATTTATAAGCGCAATTGATCGCGCGAATCGTCGAAACGCACCTCGCGGCGACGGATAAATAATCGGCGTGTAATATCTTCGGTGGAATTCGAGCTGTTCCTTTTCCCCAGGGAGAGATAATGGCTCGGGCTAATATATTCGGTCGACATCACCCTGCTCGCGCACTTCTCGATTTGCCGTGCGGACTCGATACGGCAGAACTTCCGATGGCGGTTCACCATCGTAGGAGGGTCTTTACAGCTATCTGTTGCGAAATGTATTCTAAAGAGAAATATGATTTCATTAATTTAAGATACAACTATCTTGAAGTGTACACATTCTATTTTCCTCACAATAAAACATATCAGCTCGCATTTTCTTTCATCTGCAATTTTTTTGAGCAACCTAGAGAATAGATTTTTATAATCGTGATTTCAAGCATAATTTAGATTTCTGAATTTACATCTCGATAGTCCTTATCCGCAAAATTTAATTTAAAAGCAATAGAAATTAATGGCGGCTAGCAACTTTCTATTAACGATGTATACATACGTCAATTAAAAAATGATAAATTTTTGTCGAACAGAATTACCGAGCCAAGAATCTCTCTATGCAACTTATTCTTGCGAGATAACTAATAAGCCGCGGTATGCGTGTGAGTAGATAAGAGAATACACGCGGGGGACAGCAGGGGTTGGAATAGAACGAGTGAGACGAGCTGTTCGGTGGTGTCGAGAGTGACCGGGGGGAGGGGGAGGGGGATTGATGATGGAGGCGAGCAGCGCGGTGGCAGTAGCGGCGGTGACGGTGACGGGGTGAGGGGCATGCTCTATAATGGCCGCGGCACGTGGTGCGTGCCCCCATTAAACCGATCGCACCCCGGATTGATTTTCAGCCTTTCGGCATTTGATCCGAGCAAACTTCGTTGTCGGTATAATTGAATCGCGAATGTTCGCCCGACTCGGCCGCAAATTGACCGAAACGCGCTGCCGGCCGCGCGCGGCGCAACGCGGACGAGTTGATGACTGCCGCGATCAGCGGGGTTGAAGGGAGAGAAAGAGAGGGAAAGAGAGAGAGAGAGAGAGAGAGAGAGAGAGGGAAAGAGAAAAAAAGGTCGCATCGAGGGTGGATGGAATCGATGAAATTGAGAAAAAAGAATTGAGAAGACCAGAGGGGAGGGAAGGAGGACGCGCGTGACGTCGCGCCGCGCGCGGATCTCTCGGGATGTGGAAGGGAAATAAAACGGTAACTTAATTACTCACGCTCGTTGTTTGCCGGCCGATGTCAACGTTCCTCTACCGACGTGGCCGCGTCGTCGATACTTTGACAATTAGCGGACCTGATGGATTCGTTGCGCGCCCATCGCCGCCTCGATTCGATTGCCGCGTCACGTCTACATTGTAATTCGATTCAACGTGCGCAGTGCGGCACCGAATATGCTCACCATCCCTTTCTCTTTCTCTATTCCGAAGTCTCTCTTTCAGGAGGGTCGGGGAAAAAAGGAAGGAGCAGATATAGCAGAGGCACGATTGGTCGCGCGGCACTAAACTAATTCGACGATACCTCCGAGAACGGTCATCGAATTAAACGCACAGTTTCGTATGAATCACGTATAAATGTAATCGAGTGACATGCATGAAAATCTTTGAAAGCTTCACGATCGGTCTCGTCAAAAGCAGTCACGCGAAACGACCGTTCCACACGTGAACTCGAGTTCTCTTTCTCGTGAAATTCCTAAAGCAACTTAACTCGATTTTATGAGATAAAAGAAAGACGAAAGAGAAAAGCGTATAGATGTTCGAAATCGAGTAAGCGAGTTGATAATGAAATTTCCAGAATTCGAAGGAAACTCTCGAAGGCTTAAGAGCCGAGCGAAACGGTAAACAGCATTCGCGTCTGACGAATGAATGCACGACCGAGATGTTCGAGAGGCAAAAGAGCAACCCAACAGCATCAGCAGCGGCAGCAGAATGCATTCGTGCGGTCCGCAGGCCATAACTGCTAATTAGTCCATGCAGAGCCGTATGGCAGGCAGGCTGTGGAGGGTCGGCCGCCAGCGAAGCGAGTAGCAGGATGCACCCCTTTATTAAATACCATCGAAATTAAAATTATAATTGCGTTCGCTCGCAGTGCCCCTCGTTCGCGCTGAGAGCGCGCGCCCGCGCGATAGTTCTCTCTCTCTCTCTCTCTCTCTCTCTCTCTCTCTCTCTCTCTCTCTCTCTCTCTGCGAGAAATTACTCCCCTCCCCTTCCCTAATATCGCGGGTCGAGGGTTTTGATTGGAATTCGCGCTTAAAAAATGCTAACGCGTCCCGGTGAAGATTTCGGGAAAATATCCCAGCGCGATGGCGCAATTTCTAATTATCGATCTCGAGGGGGGCCTGCGGTTGAAATCCGACGCGGTTGTGAAAACGCGAGCATTTTCGGTCAATCTCTCAATGATAATTACGCGATATCCAGCACTTAAATGTAACGATTAATATTTCGTAAACTTATCAACGTATTAATATTTCGTAAACTTATAATATTTCGTAAACTTATCAACTTATACTAAAAAAAGAAAAAAAAAATGCACGGACGTTAACAATAATCTAGATAATCGTTCGAATGATCGTTCGAAAGTGCGCAAAGAAGTAGAAAATACTTTTTTGCTCCACGCTACGAATCGAGAAGTAATTATCCGCCTCTGAAAAGGGGTAGGGGAGTTTCGGCGAGATGAAAAATTTCGACGAACGCAACGGGATACGGGCGAGCAGTGTAATCGGCTAGCGGATATTCTAATTAGGGGTAACGCGTGTCGGTTTCTCTTGCCAGCTGAGTAAGGCATACGAGTATACACACATAGGAACCGTAGGTGGATGGAGAGGATATCGGGGAAGGAGAAGAGGGCAGAGGGGGGGAGGGGGGAGGGGCAGGGGGAGGCAGTAGGTTGTATGGCTCCTGTCAGCCACTGTGCCACTGACGGCTCGCTAATTGCTCAACCAACCTCCGATCCTTCCACCCCCTCCTTCCACGTTGTGCCACCCTTCAAATCCAAATCCATCCCTTCGTAACGCCTGGTCGGCACGGCCGTTTCTCGTCTCCTCCTCTTCCCTTCACTTCCTCCCGTCTCCTCCTCAGCGCGCTCTCTCCCTCCTCTCTCTCTCTCTCTCTCTCTCTCTCTCTCTCTCTCTCTCTCTCTCTGTCTTTCTCTGTCTCTCCGTCTATGCCGCCGTTGCACCTCGCCCCCTCCCCCTTTCCTCCGCCCGTCGGAATTGCGAACATAGATCGACTATCCTGCGAACGCGAAATTTCTGGGTCGACGACCAAAGTGGCCGCCACACCGACGGATTCTTCATCGGTATTGTGCATCTACGCAAGTTTAATCGAATTATTGACGCGACCGGCAACGTGCGTGCCTTCACGCCGCAGTGAATTATCCGCTATATTTACTACTCGTCCGTGTACATACTTTTCGTCGACGATTTATCCCTCGTCGGAATATACATGTTGCGTGATCATTTAATTTATGAAACGTTTCGGTGAACTGTTAAGAACGCGCATTTCGAAGCGAGTTAAACAGCTGCCGGTCGGACACAGCACATTTTTACATGTATCGGAATCATCGGAATATATATCAAGGAAAATTGAAATTTAAACCGGAAATTGAAAATGTCGTAAATAAGAATTTTACATTTCGATCAACGAGTCGATCGGAATCAAAAGCTGTAATTTCGCCAAGTGGCAGCATTATTAGCAAATTCAAATTTTTATTTTTCATCGACGACGTGTAAAAAAGATTAATAAAGATCCGACAGGGATTCGGGAACGTCAGCGTAATTCTCTCGATGAAGGGTGGGATCAAAACATTTTGATCATGTCTCATTTAGAAATTCTAATTGCCGATAATTGAAATTAGTTCAGTGCTGTTTTCGAAGCCTCTTGTCAATAAAAGCCGCAAAGTTTAAAACGCTAAGTGCACACGTCCACGTGCGCGCGATCGATCCTCGCGCGCGTTGCGTCCGCGCGCGCGAGCGAGCGAGCGAGCGAGCGAGCGAGCGGGTTAGCGAATGGATGGACGGACGTGCGGACCAAGGGTTCGGCACGGTCGCGAATTAATCGAGCATATAATCGATGTGCGCCTGTCTATGTATGTATATGGAAGCCATCCGCCTGGTCACCCTCGCGAACGCAGCTTTCCCTCCCCTCTTCTCCCCTCGTCTGTCCGCTCTCACCGCCATCCCTCCCTGCCTATCGTTAACCAACGGCGCCGCGCACGGTAACGCTAATTTCTGTGCCGGACGTGTCGTCGTACTAACCCGTCGAAAAACGTCAAACGGCGAGCTTACCTTCTCGTTTGTGCCGCGCGCTTTCGAGCGCGTCCGGGGGCGACGATATTTTCCAAAAGTTGCCGCTTTGAATTTTACTGTTGACGGACGTCGCTTGCTCGCTCGCGAGAGCGCGAGCGAGCAACGTCTGGCTTTGGCAAAATTCAATTGCCGCGCTCTGTTATAGTTGCGATGAAAAGTAAACGTAAAAAGCAATAACGATGGGCAGAGCATAGCGTTACACGTTTGTGCCATAGTTTTGCATCGGGCATGGAGGCAGGAGCTAATTTTTCAAAACTACTGGAAGGGTCGTGTGGCGTATGATCCCGAAATCATGAGGGGAATTCGAGCATAAACGTGACGTCACAGCACGCGAACTTAACACGAGAAACGTAACGAGGCGAGTATTTAATTTCGCCATTATTAAACAGAGAGAACTATTTTAATTTCGAAAGAAAGAGATACTTTTTTTTTTTTTGGTGCGGACCGAAAAATCCAAATAGCGTGAATTCGATACTTAATATCGTCGAATATTTATGAAATATCGGTCGCGTGGATATTGGATAACAGAGCTGAAAACCGGAAGGAACGTCGGCGCAATTTGCACGGGCGGGTTGCAAATTTTGTATCTGATGTCCCCAGGACGGAAATCAGGGGGCGCTGCAAAATTGATCTGTCTCCTGATTTATTACCGCGAACTAATAAAGCCGGTATCGAGCGTGGCCCGCGGCATCCTCGAAACGCGCGATAGGTGCCTATCCCGCGGCATCTATACGACTGGTCCAAATCCATACTTTACAAGAGCGCTACCCTAATAGCGGCCGCACGTGATGGACAGCCGTGAAAACGCCCGCTGTCGCCCGCCCGTACTCGATTAACGTACGCCAAATCGAAAGGCGGACAAATTTTCGATATCGCTTGACGAAATTAAAGCAGTTCTAATACAAACGTCACGCATACGTACGTACGTACATATTCCACATGCGTCCCGTTAATTCAATTTAATCTCGAAAATTTGCGAGGCGAGAAGTCGCACCGCGAGACGTAAATTTTCATTTTATCATTCCGAGAGAGCCGATCATTCGCGGGCCGAACGAGATCGTTTGAGAAAAAAAAAAAAATAGAGTACGTCGCGCACTAATTGCTAGACCTGAAAAAAATATCAGGTTCTCCGTATAGCAATCTCGAATTCTCCCGAAGGATCAACGAGAGGAATATCGTCCCACGTGCACACGTGCGGACGTGTGCGTCCCAAAATCGCAGAAACAAGCGACGTAACGCCGCCCTCCCCGCCGACCTCACGCTTTTTAAAACCCACGCGTCAGATCGCGCATTATGTTTCTCCGTTTCATTTGCGCGGGACAAGGCGAAATTAATTAAACAGCTGATACCTATGGCGCGTTAGAAGAGAAAAAGAGAAAGGGGAAGAGAGAAAGAGAGAGCGCGTATGCACCGGCTGCCTCGGGGCAGGGTGCTAGCGTTCCGAGGGGGGGGAGGGGGGGCCAGATTGGCGGCGGAGGGTACAAGCGGAAAAACAAACGTGGCGCCGCGTGTTCGACCGCCTCTCTTGGAAATCAGCGCGGTCGCTCCGGAGATTTTCAATTTGCGGATTCGTTAAGGGCGCGCGCGGTAAAACGTTTACTCCTGGCGCCGCCGTTCCGCTCCGTCGTGCGGAATACGTCGGTGCGCATACCTGTCAGCGGCCGCGCTCTCGCGATAAGAAAAAAAAAGCCCGCGTAGAGGTATACAAAGTAAAATTAACCGGCCAGTCGGATCCGTCCGGATTGATCGGAAATCTGATTTCTCCGATTCCCGGCTATCACTCGGTGGGTCGGAGATCGGGCGCGAGTGAATGCTGAATAATTTTTATCGCAACGCTGCCTTCGGACAGCCGCGTAAAACGAGGGCTTCAGAAGCGTGGATTTTTGCAAAATTTGATATCGCGGAAAACCCGCTGGCCTCGGCTCAGTGGTCCGTGAAGAAGATCATTCATCGCGGGATGAGAGGACACATTAAATTTACATCGACACATCGAGAATTAAGTAAAAATATCATATTAATAAAATTGAGAAAAAAATGTGTATATCACACGTTTATAAATTAATTAAAAGCGACTATTTTAAATTTTTCAAATAGAAACAATTTAATGTTAACTTTTAACGATTTTTCGATTACGGTGACATTCTCCTGACCTACGTTAATTCTATCTTCCGCGCATGGGATTACATTTCGAAGGAAACTCGTAGAGCCCGCAGAGCGATAAAACTCTACCCCAAAGTACACGACCGTTGTACTTGATATGTTTGCAGCTGCGTCACGTAGGTATCTCTCTCTCGTTACGCAGCAAATTACAGACACGCTTTAGGCCAAAACGCGCACACAACGCGCTTTCTGGCGGCGTGCGCGCTCCGCCGACGTGATCGTCGAATTCGCAAACTACATTTGCATAAATTCCGGGCTACACCGAGACAATTTGGACTCATAAACGTAATTAATGGCGGAGCATTAATTCAGAGATTTTTCGCCGGTTGCAAACACATGCCGCGCCGCGCCGGTACCAAGTGTTCCGCAATTTAGCTAAATAATTACTAAACTTGTCCCGCCGCTGCTCCCCCAACACGACGCGCCGCGACGACGTATCGCGAACCGCCTATGTGATCAGCGCGGAATAACGTCACTCGTCATAAATCCTCGGATCTTGATCCTCCATTACAAAGAGGACACGCGCAATTTGAGACATCCAAATTTTTTTTCCTTTAACGACTAAATTCTAGCTGCTCCAGCTTCCTAATTTAGTTTCAGATTAACAAAATTAACGAAAAGAAATTATAGAACGTGGCGAGCAATGTTACAAACATTTTTGAATTAAGTAAAAAGACGTTGTTTAATTTTGAAGACCAGAATTGGAAATCGAGAACAAAGCATTGCCCGAGTGAGGGGAAAAGCACCGAGTGCCCATTCTTATGTGCGCGAAATTGCCTCCCGCCCTGACGCGAGCACTGATGCCGCGCGGCGAGCGTATATACATATGTACGTATATACATAGACGTTTGTCCTGGGATAGGGTTGCCATCCTAAGCCGGCTTGACTAATTGGCAGCGTTATAATCATGGGTACACGGTTAGGTTGGTATTACCGCGAGTTATAGCCCCGTCTCCGCATTGGCGACCGCCACGCACATTCGCGCGCAAGAGGGGCGCTTAATGACCCCGTCGTTTACGCAAATTTTCCCATTATGCGACGCGGTTTTGGACCGCCGAACGGGACACTCAGGACTCGTCGGGACGAAAACTGACGTCGTATTCTGCGGTGGCGCAGCGGAGGGGACCGAAGGGGACGACGGTGTCGATTGACATGATTAAATTCTTTCGCGTTTAAATACGCGGCGATTACATTAAAATAATATCTAACGTATTTATACCGTTTGATAAGAATTATTCGAGAATAGTTTTCAGCATTCGTGGCGGCACGGCTAGATTTCTTTGCATTTCTCTATAAAATATAATTTGCTTTAGTTCTGTCAATACTGCGAGACGTGATAAGAGATAAATGTGTGTTTGAAGATCTCCCCGTACTTCTCGGTCTCTCCTTCATGGAAATTGGATGCTGCTCGAGGTTTGAGGGTTGAATACCGATACGCGCGAGAGAGTTTTCTTTCGCGAGAGAAGATAAGACGAGAACGCGGTATATTTCTCTCCGGCAGAAGACGTTGCGGCTCCCGCGCGAAAAAAAAACACGCGTGCACGTGTGGCCGAAGGAGATACTGATAATAAAAAATCGTGGGATATAAAGTAATTCAAACAAATGCGCCGGCGCGCAGGCGGACACGCCGCCGCTCCCGCGGCGATATATCCACGGCAGGCTTATCCACGACCGGTCATTCATAAATGTGGGGAAAAAATGACACCCTAATGGCCAGCTATCCGTAACGGTTAGGAGGTAGGAGAGATTTGGTCCGCAACGGACATCGGGAGGATTCCCTGGCTTTCCTGGCTCCTTCGACGACGTCCGAAAATATCTCCGGCGGTCGCACGAATTGATCGCGAAACGTCGGTATCGAGAGGAAGGAGGGGGAGGGGAGGGGGTGTATCTCGTTTCTCGGCGCTAATATTTTGACGGTTACCCTCGTAAGGAACAGTCTACTCCAGACCGTTCCTTACGGGGATCGATCCCGATAACACGTCATCGAGTACTCGTGCGACTGTACTCGGAAAGAGTTACTCCGGCGAATTCTGGCACGAAGAGCCTCCGCGGAACTTCATACCGATAGCCGGCGCCGTCCCATCAACCCGAATCCCAGGGGTGTGATCGCTGGTAACTAAACTTGTAAATCTCCCGTCCCGTACCGTGCCCGGGCTTTCCCAACTGACCAGAACGCATTTGTCTATCTTACGCGGCGGTAAGCGCCAGCGCCAGGAAATTAGACCAGCACGCATCCGATTGCGCTGATTCGAATTTCAAGTACACCCGACGGACAATATGGCACATAAAATGTATCTTGTATCTCGTTTTGCTCACGTCTCTGAATAGTAACAAGAATATATTACAGAAAACACTCTTAAATTGAGACACATAAAATAATAAGAATTATCGAATTACGAACGTACAAGTTGCTTAAATCTAATTTGAATTGAAAAATGTTTTTTTGTCATAATTCGTCGTAATTCGTCTGATGTGATTATTGATGCGATAATCATAAATTCATAAATTCTTTAAATATTTATTTCAATCGTATTTATTAATTTCATTTTCTTTTTGTACCTTAGATTTATTTTTTAAGATAATACAATTAAAAATCATTATATATATATATATATATATATCACAGTTTTTTCGCTGCTTAGTAAAATAATTTTTTAATTACTTTAAAATAATTTCACCATAAAAATTCATGTATTATACTTTCTTTTAATATTTAACTTAAAATATGAGAAGTTTCTTAAAGTAAAGCACATTCTATTCCGCGTTATGCTATCACGATCGTCCTATGATTCAGCATCGCTCGTGCGAGTGTTTCACGAGTCGCATTTCGCTGCTCGAGTTCGTCGCGTTTAACGGCCGCAATCTCCTCGCTCGTTTCAGTAGGTTCGTTCTTATCCTATAAACTTTGATGTACGGATCCCGTCGAGACGTAAAGGTAGTTTCTGGCGCACGAAGAGATACGTCTCGCGCGCTCGCGCGACTGCCGGGGCCGTCGCAAACAAAAGCTGGGCAAACGAGAAGTTACGAGGACCCTTTACGCCCCCCCCCCCCCGTCTGCCTCGGCATCCGGTTGTCTCGCGTATTATGACTGATGTCTTAGTTAACCGTTTCGCCCGCGCCGCTCCGGGCCTTAATGTCCCGCAGAAGAAAGAGAGCTCGCGAGATACGGCCACTTGTGCCCGGGTTCGCGTTGCCGCCGCCGCCGCCGCGTCAGAAATTGTGAAAAATGGTTATGGCGTGGCAGTTGCGGCGATACCACGGCCGGAGGAGAAAGCGTATGGCGATTTGCAGCTGCGATTATCTACGTTCGCGGATTTATTAGCCGTGCTTCGAGAGAGAGAGAGAGAGAGAGAGAGAGAGAGAGAGAGAGAGAGAGAGAGAGAGAGATTCACATTGGAAGATCCTGAAAGATTTATGTAACTATAAAAAATTAGTCCTACCGCTATATCTTCTGAGAGCAAACTTTATCTTTAATAAATGCTGATATCACATAAGCGTAAAGACACGTCTCGTATCTTCTTACATACCTCGAGAATACACGTCGACGAGATACTAAAAAATTCGCCGTCGAATCCGGACGACGCTTCGTTGCCTCCGCGACGAATTATTAAAAGTGCGTTTAATTTTTTTCTCTTCCTCTTTCTCCTTCCCTCCCTCCCTCTCTCTCTCTCTCTCTCTCTCTCTCTCTCTCTCTTTTTTTTTTACAAAGAGTCACGGCGCCGTCCGCTTTATTTTGCGCAACTTTCGGTGTTCCATACTCCCTTTGCCTTTCCACTCCGCCCTTCGAGTACGGACGGTTTTTCATTCCTGCCGTGCGCGCTCTAATCGCCGGCCCTTTCCGCGGTAATATTTAATTTTTAATCCGCTCGTATTCAAATGCACCCGACCCGCGCCCCCGCTACCCTCCTAATGGGAATACAATTTATGCCCGAGCCGCGGCTTATTTTACATTTTATGCTAAATACTCGCCGGCTACGCGCCCACGGTTCGGAGTTTCGCCGACAATTAATCGTATGGGCGCGCGTGTGAGAAAATGAACAATGTAATCCGGCCAGATGCATCTCTTGACGTGCACGTCACGCGAACTTTTGATGGAGAAAAATGTCATCTTTAAATAATCTAAATTTTTTTCTCTGTTTCCACAAATGTTTTATATACCAAATCTAATCGTCCGCTAATAATTGTAAATTGACAGTTATGTAATTCAAATATTTTGCGCGAATAAAAATTTGAGACTTGAAAGATTTATCAGAAAGTGACTTTCATCGTTTTTTCCTAATTGTATATGCAAATTTGTCATGTCTTTTTATTATTTACACTACGAAGTGGAATTAATATTCCACAAGGATTTTATGCGTCGATATATGGTTTATTTACGTCCCATTACGAAAATACAATTTTCAGTCAAAACGGATTGAGATTAGAAGGTCGCCTCCTGCTTCCAAAGATAGAAATATAATATACCATCCTCGTGATTATCTGCTCGAGAAATTTAGCCGACGTAGCCTGAGGACGTGTACAAAACTCAGTTATGGTTTGGTCAGTTGAGCCGGGTCGAAAATTCCCGCGGGGCAGCTTTAATCTGTAATTTTTAATCAAGTACCGATTAAGCACTAATAGGCAATCCCACGTGAAAATGACCAAGACCCCTCAGATTCGTCGCCGAGTATTGCCCGACGTCCGGCACGTATCGATGACTTCGATTTTATTGCACTTGGAAACCATTTTAATTCAACAATTAGAGATATATCAGAGATATATTGAAATAATCAATTTACCTGAACGTTCACTCTTTAAAAAAGCACGCAAGTCAAGAGCCCCATTTATGACATTACGCGCGATTACACCCCACGTTCGTCGAGCCGGCCTTCGTATCTCGGCAAATGTTCCGCCTGAATCAGAAATGAATGCGTCTGCTTGTCTACGTTCTCATTTCCGGCGTGCCGACCGACGGGAGAAAGGAAAAAACTCCCTTCCGGCTCTCTTGGCCGCTTATTTTTTGACTGGTTGCTCATGCATTATTTAAAGCTCGGCAACGAGCGTTAAAGTCTCTAGGAAAGCTTTGCGCCGCCGGCGTGAACGAATCTCCCGGCTTCTCTCTTAATTCCTTAAAAATTTCCCTTCCCTTTGGAAAAAAGAAAAAAAAAACTCGATATTTTCGATAGAAGGGGAAGGGTGGTGAGAGGGAGAGAAAATCGAGCCGTCAGCGTTGCGTCTTTAATGTTGTTTCGATCGATTACGAATGTGGCGCTCGCTATCGATTAGGTATCGGTGGCCGCGCCTCGTTGGTACATACATAAATTATGCTTTCGTATGTAGCCGATGCAACATTTAAATGCACGACGAGCAAATTTAGATTTCCTCCCAGGCAACCTCCGGACATAACCGAGATCTCGATTTAGACCGACCTAACGAGGCGGTGATTTGAATAATTGAACGAATCCTAAACCTCATGTCCGGCTATTACGGACGTTGAATATTAAAGCAATCGTTCCCGTTGCGCTAAAGCTCGCCGCCGGCGATTCCGATTCTCGAGAAATAAAAGATACCTGGGGTCCTTTACTCCTACGCGGAGTAAAGCCTCGAAGTAAACGAAGTTAGGAAACCGTACTTCTTACGTTCAATTACTTTCATGAACATCTCGCGGGAATGCTCGAAGTAACGAAATAAAAGGTCGAAAACATATTATCAAACTCGATAGATCGATAATTTTAGTTCCCATAAAATAAAAAAATTTCCTTTAGTCTTTTAATTTTAGATTCCTGATTACCGAATGGAACATTTTTGTAGATGCAATTTTTTTGTATTTTTATTATAACATATTCCGAACAGAAATATTTTAAAAATAGAAAGGAAAATTTTTAAGAAACGCAATAAATATTTCGTGAGTACCTATTTTTTGGAGGGATAAATGAAAAACTGCAAAACTCTTTTTCATTGAAACATTAATGTCAATACCGTTACATGCATATTACCGAGAAAACTTTATATCTAATTAGCATGCCCGGTTTGCACCCGTCGTGGATTAAACCCGGCCAGAAGGAACGATTTTTATAGCACATTTAGCTAATGGAATCGATAATTATCAAACGGTGCTATTGAATTATCTTGCCATTACTCGGGGGAGATAATTAAGCAACGCTTCGGTAAGCAGCACGACAGTGGAAACATATATTCTTAAGCTGCTCTCTGAACTTCCTTTTCTCACGGGACCGACGTAACTTCCGCTTCAATCGTCACATTAGCTTTATTAAAGGTTCTCACGAGTGCGAGCTAATTGAGATTCGACGGTTAAATTACAAAATATATTCTATGTCATTCTGTTTAAAATTATGCTCAAACGCACTTTAAAGAGTAGACTCTGAGAGTTTCTCTTATCGCGAAATAATCAGCAACCATCGGAATCACCATCACGGTATAAAGCGGCTGTTCTTCGACGCCTAACGACATCCAGGCAACAGACAACACAACGAAAACGCGCATTTACTCGATTCGAGAGATAGAGGGCTATATAATATAAGGGTTATTAAGTGGCCGCGCATTCACTTAATCCCGCGGTGAATATCGCCTGGTATCTCCACGCCGATCAATCACCGCCAGCCAGGAAGGGGGTGGAAGTTGCATTATATAGAGGGTGTATCGCAAAGCCGAGGCGAAAGGGCCTCCGGGCCGTGGTAGCGAGGGTAGGGCAAGGCAGCGTCCGGGTTTGGCTTGGTTCTCGCCTCCCCGTAAATACATTCGCACGAACGAGCGAGCAAGAGCGCGGTCGCCATATATCATTTCGTTATCATCGACTCTTTATATGCGGTCGCGCTCCATTTTCTGTCTGTTTGCCCCGTTAAACGCCGGCCGCCCGGTTTGATTCAGTGAAACCATTAGCCGGATTTCGACCACCGCCAACCGCCGCCGCTGCTGCTGCCGCCGCCGCCGCCGCCGCCGCCGCCGCGTTTTCCGTCCTCGCCTATCGTACGGGCTATCTCGGCGTATCATCCGCGAATGACTGCCACCATTATCGGTACGTACTGGCGCGAAAGATAACGCCCGGATAGGCCACCGGCAAAAATATCCCCGCGCTGGATGCCCCGCGCGTCCGCTGGCCGCCCCGAGATAAGCAAGATCGCGGATCGAACTTTGCACCGTTGGGAGATGGACGCGAGCTAATGGTCTTTTAGCAGCTCTGTGAGACTAATGATCTCCCAACGGGCGCACGCGAGCTAATAGGATTCGCTCGATACCACGAGGCTACGAGATTTGCCTATAGAGAAAAAGTCGAACATTACTCTTTTGAAAAAATATGGAATTCTAAATATGTATAACGTACCTTGTCGATTTTTCTTTGATTTCGTTTCTCGTGAAATTTCGTTATCGTATAATCGTCATCACGTTTTTAAGTTGTGTAATACGAATCATTTTGCGATAGTGTGTAAAAGTAATATATTTTTTTGTTAAAAGTATAATTTTTTGAATAGTTATTGAAAACTCATCGGTGGCTCAAACGGCGTGTTTTGCTTTGGAGATTAACGTTGGACGCGCTTGCACAGACAGATCTTTACCATTTCCACCCCGTTTTTTTGCAACATTAAATCTCCGGGTGCATATGCGAGCGAATCGCACTGGTGAACCGACGCCATCTTGTCGGGATGGCATGGAGTAGTGCCTGGTGAGGCGGAAACAACTGATAGTGACGTCACCGATCGACGCTTACGGTCGTTCGAGGACGGTAAGCGCCGATATTATCCATTGTACTACGAATACTCGCGATAAGCCGCGCGATAATAGAATTTACGCGACGAATTCGCGCTCCGTTCTCGCTGACGGTAGGATATTGGAGTTACAACCATAACGCTTGTCGAAGCCATTAGCGGCTCCAAAGGAGAGACACGATCGATCATGGATCGAGAGGGAGCTTCAAGATACGTCGGGTTACGTCACAAATACTTGTTACACTCACGTCTTATCGATCGTCACTATTGTTACCATGACTGTGCAAGTTCTCTCCCTTTAGACGTAAAATTAAAAAAAAAAAAAACCTAAATAATCGGCAAGAAATACGTCGTCGTAATTTTTGTTCATATATTAAATTTAAAAAATAAAGAAGTGTTTTTTCTTTTGCGATTTCTATATAAATTTTTTAGCACCTAATTTTTCTATCGCCGTAAAAAAGGGAAAGGGAATAAAATACAAAACTAATGTCATCAAAGAGGTGGAGATTTTTCTCTCTCTCTCTCTCTCTCTTTTAAAAAATTCGTGCTCCGCCAGATCACGGCGGGGTACCTTTCAGAGACTTTCCGGGCTCGTCCGGAAGCGCGCCGAGAGGGCGGAAGAGACTGAATAAGATTCGCCTTGGCGCATTTTCAGGACGCGGTTTTGCGCAACGGCAGAGATTGCGTCGGGGTCGTTGCAAATAGGGGTGTCAACGGCATCGGAGCTATATTGTGGAACGTCAATGCCACGGAAACTAACTCCGTCCCAACCCCTTGGTCTCTCTAACGTCTCTATCCCTCGGTGTAGCGACCAGAACCATCCCTTCTATCCACTCCTCCTCGGATGGCAGCCGTGAAACCAGATTCTCGTTGACTACAGAAGCATCTTACGGTCATTCGATTACCGTATCTTCGTGATATTATCATGCACGATAAATTGTCACGGCTAATCAACAGGAATCAACTTTCCTGAGAATATAATATCTAAATGTTGGTTTTTTTTTTGTAAACTCACGTCGAATTTCCAAATTGCTTGCAAAAGAAATTTAGGAAGGTAAGTAAGACACTGCAACTTAAACAATAATTTCAGAGCTATTAATTTCCGGTGCATACCTTTCGTTTCCAATTAGATAATTTTGTTCGTCGCTCGAAACGTCACGTCACAATACAGTCGTCTGAGTGTCGATCTGACTGTCGAGCCATGATGATTGATAAAGATGATACGTGATTAGCGACCCTTTTTAGACCTTGTCACGTCGCGGAGGATCGTGATTAACCCTCGCGGGTCTCGCGAATGAGAACGACATTGCGATTCGCGAGCACGTCAACGGTAAAATTCGACGCGCCGTCTTGTCAAGGGTTAGTAAGTTCGAAAGTTCTCGATAGCCGATAACCGATAACCGATAACCAGCTGTCAAAACGAACCACTTGTCCTGACACCTGTGTCGCTCCTGGTTATTCAAAGCCGACGGCGCACCATCAAAAACGATGACGGCGCCTTTGTCCGCCCGGGTCCAGTGACAAAGCGAGCGCGCAGCCGACGACAACTATTATTTTCCCTAACTGGACTCGTTAGATTTCCCATTGTGCCGCCGTGCGGTCGCGGTAGGCGTGGTCATTGATCTTGCTGTTCAGGACTGGCGTACTGTCGTTTAACTCGCGGCAATGGTAGCGTGTCGGGACGCTAGCTAACCGAAAGCGTTGTTGCAACGCGTTAAACATCGTAAAACTGAGACTTCTTTCTTAAGGGGAGGGACCAATGTCAAAGCATCGGAATGCAGCTATAATTATAACAAAATTAATGAATCGTTACGCAATTAATTGTTGGTCATGGATTTCAAGTTGAAACGTTAAGCTTATATTATTGTTAAATTGTCTGTAAAAATTTTGATTGATTATTTATGTAATTTTAACGCGTAATATTAGACTTTTGCGTAAAAGCGTGTCGACTCGGAAAAGGCCAGCGTTTTTAAATAAATAACCGGCGTACCGCCGCTAATCCAAAAAGCGTTACAGGGCGTGCTGATTTTCCCAAGCACGTCGCGGAAGGTACGTCCCCGAAAGTAACCAGGGGATAAAACGATTATATGAGAAATCTCGCTTACCCCGCGCTGGCGGGGGAGGAGGGTGTTCAAAGGGTGCGATTTCGAGCCGCGAGGATGACGGGAGGGGAAGAGGTGGAGGGGGATCGAAGGTCTTAACGAAGGGTTAGGACTACCGTTCTGCGCTCTCCGACTCGAGTCCTTATTAATAAGGTCGGATTAGCATAACTGCTCGGATCCGTCGACTGAACTTCGCATAATTAAGCCGCGAGATCTCGATTACCATCTTGACCGGGCGAGAGCATCCAAAGCGTATCGGGAGACCGCGTGATTCGGGGAGATAAGCCGCCAACCCTTTCCATCCCCTTCTCTTTCTTCCTCTTCATTTTTAGTTTTGAACATGGAATTCGGCAAGGTTATAGATGGGAACTGATAGCGATGAAAGTTCGTGCTGTGTTTCGTAATACCCGAGAGCTCATTCTTCCCCTCGAGGAAATCTTCACCGAATAATATTACTCGGCTACTTCTTATCTTTGAAATTTTTATCAGTGTGCTTTCGCTCGCACGAGAAATGCTCGTATATACTAGTAGAAAATACCAAATCCGGTTACAGTGATTGATAACTCATAAATTTGACGATACGATGGTGTGTGGGATATCAATTAAAAATATCTCTGTCAAACGCGCGATACTTGAAAAATACGCTCTGATGGGAGATTAAACGGATGTTATGAAAATATTTCCCGTGTAACGCGCCGAGAGAGATGTAACACATCGAAAAATACTCAATGTTGTCGGCTCTTCAAATATTTGTGCAGCGTAATTTTTTGACATTTTGTATCACTTTTGAATAAAGGAAATCAAACATCTCTGCAGACCTCAATGAATATTTTCAAGCCACGGGAGAGTACAATTATTTTCAAATCTCTAAAATTTGATAATCTTGTCGAGCGAAAAATCAAAACTGATATTTGTGTCAACGAAAGTATTATGAGAAAAATTAATTTATGAGTTGCTTATGATTATCTTCCTGTCGGAAGATTCCTGTAGGAAGATTCGTGTTCTTGCTAACGTTGTCGATAAAGCGTTGCACGATAAAGCTACCTTGCAGACAAAGCTGCCGACGATGTTGCCTTAATATAGACGGGCTTATCATTCGGAAGGAACTAATGTAAATTTGTTTGTCACGATCCTGCGGCGTAAACCGTTCAATAAACACCGTGAAACGATGGGAAGTCTAGCCCCCGAGAGAGCAGATCGTATAAATTCTTATGCTTACACACCGATTCGTATTCATAAATATATTAGATTACAATGCCGCATTGTTTATCACGCGGCGTCGTTTCAAGTGGTTGTTTAACCCTTTTAACGCGTGGCTATCACAAGGCAGATAACGCCCTGACAGTGAATGCTGTCACTGTCACGTGCGTCACGACGAAGAAAGGGATGTTTGCGCTCCGCGGGGCAAAAACTGGAGGCCACGTCACGATGGTATAACAGCTTATCGGCCCGGTGCGGTACATTAAGCACGGCCGTTACCGACGCCACCGCAAAACGGGGATCGTTCTGATGGCGATGGGCGAGGGGCGGCGGCGGAGGGAGGGAAGGGTGTCGAGAGATTATCTTGTCGTATTCAATATTCCTATGGAACGTTCGGGATGATAAATCGTCCTCGCCGATAGAAAAGATGCGTCGAAGCCACATTTCGGAAGCGTCATCCCCGCTCCGCCACGGTTCGCTTCGTGGCTTATACAGGGTGTCCGCCGAAGTGCGCGAGAATAATAGTACTATCGGGGTCGACGCGAAATGAAGGTATCGATATTTCTTCAGCGATAGAAATACGACTCCTACGACTCCTCGACTGATGCGTCTTTAAAGAAAAGGTGGCATTTGGAGGCTGTTGCTTTTCATGAAGATACACTTCGACGATCCGAATTAAATTTTTGTCAGGACAAAGGCGTCTCTCTTCGCCACCACTGTCGTGTATAACCGTCGCGGAATTTTTATCTCCGAGCTTTCTCTCACGCCGCTCCTGATGGCGGAGACCTGGCGCTACCACGAAACGACGAGCCGCGGAAATCATGCGGGTGCGAATGCGTCCGCCAAGAAATCCCGCGGGTATCAGTATAATAAAACCATTAGAGTGATCCTCGTGCGTGCATTCAAACCGTATAAATATCCGGCAGAATCCCTCGCGCCGTTTCCAACTTCTGTGTAATGTTAAACTTGCGATAAATCCGAAGTGCCCCGGGAACGGGCGTAACTTTTGCCCGTCGCCGCCAAAGCGAGCCGCGTTCCGACGTGCGGCCGCCGTCGACAATAATTCCTCGGCCGCCATACGTGAAGTGTGCGGAACCCCTATGGCGCTGTCGCTCGTATTACGCGCGATATACTTTTTTTTCCCCCTCCCGTACGCTGCCGCACTTTCAAGGTTCCATTATTTTATGTGCATTCGTCGCGAAAACAATAATTCCGCTGACCTGACTTTCTCGAATAACGGCTCGCTCGTTCGGCAGAGATTCGTTCCACGTTGATCATCGTCGGTTTTTCGCGGCGGCGTATATATCGAGAACAGTAACACGAGAAAGAAAATCTTTACGAGTATCATTTAGAAAATTCGCGATGTTAAAGCACTCGCGAGAAAATCTCGCGTATAACATAGGAATCGTTTGTCTCAAAGAGCATTTTATTTCAGGAATATCAAAAACGGGAATGCCGTTCTACCGTATATCTTTCTCTTTGTATAGAAATAGCTTTGATTTAATTATCGAAAAAAATAAAAAATGTTAATAAACGCAAATTCCCTTTGCCCGCTGCCTCTTTATATTAACCTGCTTCTTGGTCTATATCTTTCACCTTCTAAAAATATCTTTTTATAATAAAAGGTCCTTTCCAGCAAGTAATTTAGACTCGAATAAATGAGCTACTAAACTCGTAGTCGCTCGTAATCGCGTTATTTGTTTTTGAAGAAACTTAAGAATCTTCTCGGCGATCGAGATGTGGCCATACGAAATTTTATCTTATGTCGCATTCTCCCCTTTCTCTCGCTGTACATCTTGCATTTACTTGGCCCCTATCGAGACTAACAAAAGGGCAGGTCATCAAGATCCTAAGCAAAGGCTGACCAAGCAGCGCGGCCTGCTGGGTTGCCACGTGTAAACGTGTACATAATTATCGGGGAGTATACCAGGACGATGTGATGTCAGCAATGGTCATTTGCCGCTATCGGCTGGCTCGCAGACCATCTCCTAGTTATTCTATCCCCGCCTGTCCCTCCTGTCCTGTGTGCTCCGCAATGTATTTTGTCTCGTGCGGGACAGAGACCGACCGATTAATCGAAGTAACCGCGTCGACTATACGACTAATTAATATCGTCACTGAGTTCACTCGAAATTTCTAGATTAAGTTTAATAAAAATATTTTCCGAATGTGCATGTCATCATTCTCGGAACTCTGGCGCTTTACCGAGACAAAGTTTTTTTTCCGCAACGAACTTTAATTTTGGGGAATCTCAAGAAGACTTGCTCGAATTTAAGACAATCTTCTCTCCCTTAATTGAAGTACTTCTAATGTTACCTTGGGCCATTCTTTCCGGAATCAACAAGTCGAATCCGGGCGTTGTAATACCGTCGCTTTCCATCCCTCCCGTCTCGGTAAGACCGTGGATGCACATAAATTCCTCCCTTCGTCCTTCGTGCTTTTACGGACTCTTCTCCCGAGCAGCGATATATCACGGTGCACGGCAGCGGCCTGACGTTCCCTGTCACCGGTTTAACCGAGCACCACTCGAATTAAGTGTTCTCGTTCGCGTACGACCACGTCCGGACTGGCCGCTGTCGAAACACATAGACAGCAAAGAATAACCAACACCCTGCTGTCTATCTTCCCCTCCCTCTTTCCGCCATAATCTTCGCCTTTTACGTCGATCGCTTACCGCTAACTTATTCGGAACTCGGAATTTTGCGGAATAATTCGATGAAGACTAAGATCGATGGCACAATAAAGGTAACTCACTATCGATCAAACATTTTCTTTCAATATTAGATAGAATTATTAATCCGCAGTAGAGATATCAATTGAAATTTGTGATATTAGAAGTCACAATTTCGCTTAACGAGACTCGTAAAAATATAAATATTTATATTTTATATCCGTCTTCTTTCATTCTGTTATCATTAATTAGATATAATATTACTTTTTACCCTCCAAATGTTGCCCGCTGGGATTTTAAATTTACAATTGTGCACGCATATAAGCAATTGATTGTAAATAATTTCGTAGAATAATTTTGCAAATTTCCGATTAGGCGTCTAAGACGAGGAGGAAGATTGTTCGAGAAACGTGAGACTCTCTGGCCATGGCGTAAACCGTCTTCTACGTTATTTACGTTAGCCGTTAACGGCTACGATTCCTGGAGCGGTCCTAACTCACGCGCAACGACCAAGAATATGTCCCGAGTGTCCGGACCTTCGTCTTACTGCGGACAGGCCGCAACTCGGATGAGTTACTTGCGACCGAGCCTCAACTGGAATGGAGAACCTGAGTTAATCTCGCGCGCCGCATCCGGCCGGCCGGCCGGCCGCCTTCGCCGAAATTTAAACAAAGCGCGGAATTTATCCCCGCAATGCCAAACAATTCCAGGAATGTTCCCTCTCTCTCTCTCTCTCTCTCTCTCTCTCTCTCTCTCTCTCTCTCTCTCTCTCTCTCTCTCTGCGGGAATAAATTTAATAATGATTTAATTAGCATTCCTACGCGCAGTTATTCGCTTTCAGTATAGTGGCTACCTGCGAATTCAAATGATTTCAGCATCCGTCCGAAGGTTAAGAACGGAAGAGGAGAGCAGCGTGCGGATGAAGAATCGTCGGTGGCAAACAACGCGAGCGATACGCCCGCGTTGTTCCCGGCATTGCGGCGAAACGGGACCGCGCGCGGCGTTATCTTGCCGCGAAACATTAATAATAAAAGTTTTCGTTTATTGTCTCGCGAACGGCAAACCGGCCGCCGTTAGGGGTGGAGGGACACACAAGCTCTGGCGACGCTGCACAACTACGCGGTTGCGCCACGTTTTGTCTTCGTCATGAATGCCCCCTTATCTTCGAGCGAGTCCATCATCGCGGGACGGTTTTGTCCCCGGGCGTGTTCCGCCGTAGGAACCTGTCTGCGGAATTGTAAGGAGACAGGAAGCGCAGCGTCTGGACGTCCACCAGTCGGAAAATATTTCGAAACGTCGATCAGCGAAACGAGGGTCGTGAGCAGCCGGGCACAAACGACACGGGAGTCTGGTTGTTAAACTAATGCGTCGATACATCCTCTCTCCGCTTCCTCCTCACCGAGGGATTTTGTCCCTCCCCCGATTGCCCTCCTAAGTTGCGCGGCAAATCGTGTCGTATATTTTCAAACGTTACGCTCTCTCTTTTTTTTTTTTTCCCCCCCAGAAACATTTTACCGTGGCCAAAACTAAATTTACCGATTTTCTCCTCCTCTCCACGCCGCGTCCTCTCCTCTCCGCGAATAGAATCTTATTTTTTTCCGTCCTCTAGCTTCCTCTAATTAACGTCACCGATCGGTTCCTCCATCCGTTGTGCGACCGGTCGTAATAGGCATACCGGCAGGTGTACCGGCATACATCGAGCGTGTGCAAATGAGAGACGAGATTAGTTACCGTCGGTTTAGCTCGATGCGGAAACGGCACGAGACTGATCACAGGCTACGTTTCTCAGCTGACCGCAGTTTCCCGCCGACCGTGCTTATTGCGTCCGGTAAAGGGACGCGATGTAAATCAGTCTAGCGGCCAGCCGCCTGTACTGGCCGCACATTAAGTTGTCTCGAGGCGCTTCTCGCTCCGAGAGGGGGTGGGGGGGATGATCCGAGTGCCAAGCCTCCGACCAAAATCGCATGCCACAGAAGCTACGCGCGATTTCCGTCACCGGTTAACAAACGCTCGCTAATAGTCCCGAGTTAATATCGTATGCGACGCGATCCATTTATTTCGCGATTGTTGACGCCTAAGAGGGCGAATCCACTCGCGTCGTCTGTCGTTAGACGAGCACCGACGAGCACGTATGTGGCAGGCGGAAGCCGAATCGATCGCTAAGTTGGCGCTGGCTGCCGGGGACACTTACAAATTAGCCAATCAAGTTCTAATCCCTCTACGATTTACCCCAATCAGCCCGCATCTCGCCGCAAATACTTTAATCCGTCCATTAATCCTGCAAGATAAAAGTTTCCGGAGTTAGTTACGGCCCCTTTGTCGTCGCCACGGTCAGCCGTATCGTATTCGAGAGGATCGGATCGAATGGCGAACGACAACAATACTCGCACTCGATTCCCGTTATTGGTGAAATAAGTGATCATTATGAGTAGTTCTCGCGTATCGTAAAGAGAGATAAAGAAGCGAGACTTGTGGATTACAGTCAGACTCTTTTAATTTCAAATATTAAGAAAAGGAAATGCTGAAATATCTTTTCATCTACGTGTTATATTCAAAGATTTATAATTAATCTTTCCTTCAATCTTGAGACAAAACCTTCCTTCAAAACAGGAGTCGTTTCAAATCAATTCTCAAGAAATGCTCACTTATTTAATTCCATTTCTGAAACATCTTTCATGTTTCAGCAAATGTGTACCCTTTCTCGGAGCGCTTTAATTACCGATTTCGAATCACAAAGTAACGTTAAAGTGAGTGGAGAATCAGAATCTTTCCGTGCAATTAAATCGAAAACGTCTCCTTTATGCTAGATTGGACAGATCTCATACTGCGCGACGCGGTTTTTCCATCGAGAACGTTTTCGCGTCGGGGCGTCGGTATCTCTTCGGGGTGGTCATCCAGTTTATTTACGCGTCCGCTTTGCGGATCGAAAAACCCAAAAAGGAGTAAAGCGGCTCCGTGAGAGCGGATGGACCGGAGCGGCGCGAGCGGAGGTGCGAGCGTCGCTGGAATTTATACTCCACGTCGTCGTGGCCGTCCCCGGGCAATTTTTTTTCAACCTCAACCTCGAGCAAAACCCCGCAGTCCTCCAACCCCTGCCCATCCTGGCCTTCGTCCCGTCTCGCTCGCGCTACCGACGGCTATATACAGAACGCTGGACAAACAACAATAAATACATTTTCCCAGGCCGGGTGGCAAACCCGGTGAGGGGTGGAACTTCCATGCGAGCACGTACGGGCATAGCTTAGCGTAATCTGACTGCACACCACCCCATTTCAGCCACCGACCCTCCGCGCCGGGACGCACGCAACCCCCGTCGCCCCCTTCGTCCCCTAATCCCCCTTTTCGCCCGCCGTCCTCGCCGTACCGCTGTCAGGAGACTGCAAACGCCCATGCCGTAGAGACAGAAACCCCCAGCGAGGGGGTGGGAACAAGAGAGATGGGGAACAGGGGAAAAAAAAAGATAAATACAAGAGCCGACAACGCAGCGGGGAGTTAGGTGGCATCACCACCTGACGAAAGAATTCCGCGACCTGACCAGAATTTCATTAGCCGCGGTCTGGCGAGAGAGCGCGGCGAATGGGAAAGAGAGTGGCGAGGGGGCAAAGGCGGAAAATGGGGGAGAGAATGGAGACGCGTCGGGCGCGTTTATCGGCGCGAAAGAGCTTGTTAAACGGCCCGTTTCACGGTACTGCCTTTTCTTCTCGACGGTTGGGGGAGGGGTGTCAGGGGGGGGGAGCTGAAACGGGAGAACGGAGATTTCGTGCGCGATGACGGCTTAAGGGAAGCGCGTCGTTACGGCAAGAACGAAAACAATTTTCGTTCAAGTGGTATTACATTGTTTCAACCGGTATTCACCGTTCGAAATAAATGCCAAGTATAATGTAATAGTACGATTTGCGTAAACGGCGAACGAAAAATTCGGAGCGATAAAGTAAACAGTAAATTAGTAAGATAAATTACATGAATTTTTCAAGTCAGTTTTTCAAATCGTAAGTTGTACCTCTTTTACGCAAAATATAAGAAATGTAAAATTGATTTAATTTAATTAAATAATAATTAAGAAAATTAGTATCTTTATCAGAGATTGTTTTACAGAAATGTAAAAAAATAAAAAAAATAAATAAAATAAAACATAATAATTGTTTCAGACGAGATAAATATCGTATTCTATTGTACGGAAGACAAGATATTTCGTGCATTATTTCGTCGTGTCGCATGTAGGAGAAAATTTAAATACCACAAGTCGTCTTCCCTTTTTGAAACGGAAGTTTAAGTACGCCGTTCTCAACGTATCCGGAATATCACGGCGGTTCCAGCCGTTCGGAATGCTAATGCGTGATTACGGCGGCCACGGTCGTAATACGCGAACTTTTTGTGCGGCTCACGTGTGACCCGGGGGCGCTTAAAACATCCCTTAAATTACCCCCATTAGCAAGGGTTGAACGCCGGGTAAACGAGGATTTCACTGGCGCTGTTACGCGAGATTTATTCCGTGGGAAATATTCCTTTCGGACGTTAAATTACGTCGTTATACCGGGGGCTCTTACTCCTCGCGCCCAACGAGTCGATCCAAGTATAAACTTAAGCCGATTTCGCAACGTATTGTATCGCTATCGCGCGTTTTCGCCAACGTATTAAATGTGAAGTAACGAGCCGACGGCAGCGGCAGCGGAAGTTATCGCGGCGCAATGAAAGCGACGATTTCGAGTGGGCGACGATAACTGAAAACTCCTTCTCTCTCGCTAAAGTAGTTACAGACACACAGACACACGCGCGTGGAAATGCTCTTTGATAATCGTCTGAAAAAATACGACAGTAGTCCTCCACGCAAAAAAACTGAATCAAATATATTCAAACAGAAAACAATGACGAGAATACAAAAGACATTCAGAAGTTATCGAATTTTTAACAAATAATCCGAGATTTATCCTTGCATAAATTTATAAAGCGAGGCAAATGCAAATATTATATCTCTACGATTATTATTACTTTGAAATAAATTTATATAAGGATTAAGGAAGTAAAGTAAAACTGTGTATACTAATTCAGTTACAAGTGCCAGTTACATGCTTAATTATTTTAATTTTGATACGCTCGCCGTCAGACTTTATCCGCGACGGTTCCTCCCGTCCAGAGAAGAATTTCTGCTGATGGCACCCCGTTTTTCGCACGTGACTAACGGCACGCGGCTCGAATCTTATCTCCCTAATTTCTCGAGAGCGACCATTCACCGTCGGCAACGCGCACCGTCGGCACCCGGGACCGAGAGACGCTCTCGCGGGCGATTTACGGAATTTAAACAGCCCCCCGGGATAAGGCGGCGGCGGCGGCGGCTTGGCGTTGCGTGGCAGGTCGGATTAGCAAGTTGCCCCCGCATCGGGATAATTCCCCTCGTCCTCTGCCCTGCCCCCGTCTCTCGCCACCCGACTCCCGGCACGGCCACCCCCGCCGTCAGCCTCCGGGGTAGGTTACGTCCTTCCTGCGGGATAAAACAAAACAGCCAGCGGAGTATATTAATGCTCTGGCTTAATGCGGCCCGCCTAATTAATGGACCGACTCTCCGGACGCCCGCGCCCGGCCGCTCGCTCGTTCTAAAAGTAAGAGATAACGCCGTTGCAGAAGCATTATTAAAGACAAAAGCGCGACCGCGCCTCCCCCCCTCCCCCCCCCCTCCCTCCCTCGTGCCCCTTCGGACGAGTGGAAATTTTGGTAAGCGCTTCCTGACGTAAGGGATTTTCCCCACCCCCGCGGAAGGTCGAGAGGGGAGAAGAAAATAAGAGGACAGATGCGAGCGGCGGTGATGTGTCCATTATAACTAAACCGCGTTATTTCAAGAGAAATTGATAAAATTAAGAGAAAATAACACCTAGAGTATTCCATAACTATTCCTATTCACTTCAACATTTTTTTCCAATAAAAAATTGGAATCTTGGAGATTTTTCTTTAATGAGAATATCGAATATATGTCGATGGTATCTCTCAATTGCAGAGCGAATTGGAATTGAGCGAAAAGGAGGGGGGAGGGGTATCGGTGAATAAAGTTTCCGAGACATCAAGACGCCGTACTTTTTTTTCTTTTCTTTAAGAGATCCGGGGGGGGTGGCACGCTGGGAGTGTCGTGGATGCTACAGGGGCGGAGCCTTGAGAGAGAGTTGCATCGGGACTGCTCGACTGCGTCGATAAGCAGATCGCCCCCGCCTTACTACTACGTCCTCTTGATTTTGCAGACATGTCCCTTACGATATTCCAAAAGATTTTTATTAAAATTCTCAGTTTACTTTGTCGGTCGTTAAGTGAGCCTGTGCTCGCGTCACGAGACAAATCGTCTAGATTCGAATCGAAACAAATGGTTACAAAGCTATAGTTTTTTAAATAACATTCTTCTTACCAGTCGTAATATCCTCTCGATCGATTTGAGGGGTCTGGCAATTCCCATGACGCTTTCGCAATACCATCGCGATGATAATGACCACCGAGAGCGTAACGGCGGGCAACGGTTTGGTCAAGGAGGATATGTACACTGACTCGTGGACAGGTTAGCGGTTCTCGAACGTGTAACGGCTAATCGAATTATCGATGCTTTGAGGATCAGCATCCGTGGATGATTCGATCACGTAGCTGATGAACAGTTCCGACGGTCAGCGATGCGAGCCGCTTTCCGAAGGGAGAGCGACCTCTCTCGTTATGGACCCTCCATGGTAACGTTTGAGCGAACTGTGTTTCCGACGTGCTCCGCTGGCTTCTCGACGACAGTAACCTCCGCCGTGTAATTAGTCGTAAAAAGCCGGCGCTTGAAAAGCCGACGATTGACCGCGCGAATTTCGCGCGAGGGCGGTTGTTTTCACAGGCGTGAAACCCCCCTTCCCCCCCCCTGTTTCGTCGCGTTCCGCGATTTCCAGCGATTTGTACGATTCGTAAAGAGACGGAAGAAACGACGTCGAATCGTCGATCAAAGTTAACCAAGTCGATTATGAGATCAGCCGAAACGAGCGAATAAAAGAACGGAAGAACGTTCTTCCCCGAGCCCGAGGGAGAAACCACACCCACCGCACCGATGAAAATCGCGGTTAAATACAAAGTGGAAATTGAGCGCCAACCTGGCTTGGCGGTCGAAGGTTTTCGAGGTCGTCGGCGGAATCCAGGTCGGCGTCCGCAGGAATTTCTGTGGTGAAATTCCAATGCACGTAACTCCAAATATTTCTGTAGTATCGTAGTTCGTACGAGAGAGGGGGGGGGGGAGGGGGAGAGGGGTGGATTTCGAGTTTCAAAGGAAACACTCTCGCCACTTCCGTTCGCGAAGCGGCGACGTTTCGTCGCACGAGGGTAAAACGCGCGACCGCCAAACAGACATGCAGCCGTTATGGAAATTGCGTTGATAACTTCGAAATTCGCAGACGTAAACGCGAAGGTAAAGCACACGCGCGTCCTCATGCACATTTATGAGTATAAAAAAAAGAAAAAAGGAACGAAAAAAAAACGGAAAAAAAAAGAACCCCCGAACTATTTTCCGTCTGATCTAATTACATCGACGGGGTCCGCGAAAGAGCAACATAAATTTAACATATCGCGCCAATCGATACCGCCTAGCGATTATTATGTGGGAAAGTTTATATGCGGGCGGATTTAATAGTTTGCATAATTTACCCCGCTAGTTAGTTATTCCATTAATCATTACCCCGGGTAGGTGTGTGCACGCCCGCGAATAACAATCGTACTATTATTTATAACGTATTCAATTTATCGGTAACCCGCGGGCGGAGGTAAAGCGTGTAATCGATTCAACTCGATTAATTAACTCGCCCCCCACGTATGCGATTGTAGCCGAGGTGCCTCGATGTGCACGGAGGCGTCTCTCGTTACCGTGGACGAAAACTTCCCGGCGCGCGTTGCCTCCGTTGCCGAGCGCGCGTTTGCCCGCGTCGCGCAAAAAACGCCCTCACACGCATCCAATGTATGCGGGTCCCGTCCGCTTATCCGCCGACACAAAGGCGTTTAATTAGAAGCGCATCGGAAAACCGGGGCATCATCCGGCATCTGGTTTTTGTCCCCGGCAATTTTCGCGTTCCGCCAAGGCGATACGGATTTTTCATCCCCGTCGCCGTTAATAATTAACGGATCAAAGGCATCGTATTAATATTTGCCCCGAAGTCCCCGACCGCACGGAAGATATTAACCCGCGTAATATTGTGTCCATGCTAAGGGGAAGAGGAGGGAAGGACATATTGAAACCGCACAAACTTCGCTCATAGCATCCGCTCGGCTATGAGCTCGTAAATATACCGGGTGGCTGAGATCGAAGGTATAGCACGCTCGGTGGACATTGCCCGAGGAAAAAGGCCAATCTGTCAATATACGCGACGTAAACCACATCAAGAACAGTCTTGCTATTTATTTAACATGACATTTACAGCCAGTTGACAGCCAGAAAAACTACACATCTTTATAGCCAAAAAAAGACCGATGAATAAATGATATTTAAAAAAAAAATTACATACTACCTTTCCGACGAAAGGTTTAAGCTATTCTTTTTCTGTCCGTACGGTCCGTACAAGCGTTATGCTATTCTTATACTTAAAAGGGCATCGTGGCTCTTCTGGAGGGATACCTAATGTTTATCCAGAGCACGGGCAGTGGTCGGCTACCCGAGTCGTTGGGTTGTTTCGAAGCCGGCGGTGCTTAAACGCGCAATAACTGGAGGAAGAGAGAGGCGTGGGAGGGTCAAACTAATTCGATTCTAAACTCTGACCACATCGCGAGAAAGAGACCATGGGACGAGACGCTCCCGATGCGGGAGGGATCCGCGGGGGATGAGAGAGGCTAACACGCCCGAACGGGCCGAACGGGGTGGACACAGATGGCACTAACCGCGCCGTTAAATTCTCAAGCCGTAACTCTAATTACTCATAGACAAGCCGACATTCTAGTGCCAGATGCCGGTGAAACTTGTTAAAAGCACGCGAACGCGATTACTCATTCGATCCTGAACACCGGCGACTGCAGCCGGAAAGTCGATTCAACGATACTTTCCGAAAAGCCGCGGCTGCGGCTTTCGGATCGAAATAACAATATCAATAAAAAAAAGCTTTTACACTAGATAAATGATATTAAGTTCATTTTTATCAAACACGCGTTTAATGAAATAAATGTAGCATATAGAAAAAAATCAGAATAATAAATATTGCGCTTTTAATGTACTTTGAATAAAATTGCCATATATGTCCGGCGTAAATTTTTATGAGGCATGGTAAATGTTCGACGCATGATTTCTACGGTGGCGATTAAGCCAACATTTCTCTGCCGTGTTGCAGGCGATAAAATGACTATGGATGGGAGCAAGAGCGAACCGGGCAAGAATGGGGCCACTCAACAGGAATGCGCGGGTTGCGGAAAGGCGATTACGGAGAGGTAAGTGCTCCGTTTCGTCGCGTGACGTAACGCTACCTGTATGTTTTATACCTCACCCTGAAAGAACGCTTCTCGTAACGACGGTTCGTTTAACGGTCGATCTTAACGTCTGTCTATCTCTGAAAGTTGTCGGCCGCACGAATTGGGTTAATTTTTCTTAACGAAATTGCGGTAAACCCATGTCGGCTGAAATTCGCCACTTTAAAATGAAAAAAAAAAAGGAAAGATATCTCAACAAAATAAAAATAAAGCAATTATAATAATTTATAAAAAAAAAAATGTGAAATTGTGTGTAATAACATGCGCTCGACGTTAGCAATTGCGGAATATAATGGAGCGATAATTAGTTTTTAGATTATCATGTTATATTATGTAGATTCAAACGCCAGCATTTTTTATTCAAATATAAACAGATAATAATCTTTGTTAATTAGGTATCTTCTAAAAGCATTGGACATGTATTGGCACGAGGACTGCTTGAAATGCGGATGTTGCGACTGCAGACTCGGTGAGGTCGGCTCGACGCTCTACACCAAGGCTAATCTCATCCTTTGCAAAAGGGATTATTTACGGTAAATAACAAACAAATAGTTCAGTCGATCGATCGGTTCCTCGAAAGATTCTTTTTCGGCGAATTCGACGGTGTTGCTCATCTTCTGTCGACGAGTCAGCAAACAGACAGACAGATTGACAAAAGCGATTGACAAAAGACACTGCTGCGGGGAGAGGGGAGAGGGGAAATCGAGACGAGCGGCGGCAACAAATCGAATTTTACAGATGAGTTTCCCTTATTGAATACACCCGCATCCCATATAAACACGAGCGAGAGCAAATAAACCGTGTTGAGATTACGGAGTCCCGAGGGAATGCGCGCAGGTGGCGCGTCCGCAAGAGGAGCACGCATCGTCGAAACATTGTGGCCTTTATTAATGGCCCAATATTTGAAGACGGCATATTCGCGGTGCCTGTAAGATTATTGGTTTCCGTTACGCGCGGGGGCGAAACTTTCCCTCGCGTTTCTTATCGTCGAACAAACGACCTTTCCCGCGTTATGATAAAAACCAGACTTCCCAAGACTTCTCAATAATATTTTAATGTAATATTTCATACAAGAATTTTATCGCAAATCTTAATTTGAGATATCGATATAAAAAAAATATTACTCTCTAGAGTATGTAAGTCTTTAGAATATGTAAATGATAGATTATTATTCTTTTTAACAGACTCTTCGGAAATACCGGTCACTGTGCGGCATGCAGCAAAGTTATCCCGGCGTTCGAGATGGTGATGCGCGCGAGGACCAACGTTTACCACTTGGAGTGTTTCGCTTGTCAACAGTGCAATCATAGGTAGGTAAAAAATAACGATACGATTTGATAATTTTTTTCCTTCACAAAAGGGAGATATTAATTTGTTTAAACTTGAAAGGGATAAAGGATATGATTAAACCATATTAATCGCATTCGATAATCGGCGGGGCTCCAAGAAAACACGCCGATGAGAAAGCCGAGTTCCGATTCACATCGCGCCAAAGTGTGATCTCGCTTCCGCGAGGCCCCCTCCGGCGGCGCTATTATTTTATTAACAATAATGAAAGCCGGTAATTAAACATTCACACCCGGCGGCGGCGCCGACGTCGGCGGCGACGGCAAAGTCGCTTGCTCGAGTATTCCTCGTGGCAGCTCATCCGTATAACAATTTAATTCGAGCTACCCCAGCCGCGCGCGCCCGGGGGGGGTTTGCCTAACTTCTGCAGCACTTCGCAACACTTCGCTTACTTATTCACAACAACCGAGTTAAGCCGAGGCTCGTTCGAAAGCCGGGACTCGAAAGTCGAAACGCCTCGGCGGATCTGCCAAATGGAGATAATCGGTGTGCGAAGGCTCAAGAGCGCGCACGTCACGCGAAATGCCACGAAGAGAACATTTTCTCCATCTCCATGTTTTCGCACGAGACGATAGGTGGTAATTTTTGTTACATTTTTCAAGTTCTCTTCTTAAAATAATTTCCATCGTGGCTCTGTCAAAATTAGCGAGACTCCTTTGCAAAATTTTAGAACTCGAGAGCTTTGGAAAACTTCGAGAAACGTACAAATACACGAATGAGTTATTTGCTCTTGATGAAATTAGACGTCACTATTCTCGCGACTTTCATCCCTCGGTCTACATTACGGTCGGTGTAAACGTTGATTCGCTCCCCTAAGTCGAGACTTTCGAGGAGGATCAATGCCGTGCAGAGCGAGAAGAATCCGCCTGACGTTTCCTCTCTTGACGAGCATAATTGACGCAGAAGCTTCCGATGTGAATGCGAAGGCATTCGGAGACATTTGCAAAGAGAGAGAAGAGAAACGTGAGAGAGAGAGAGAGAGAGAGAGAGAGAGAGGGGGAGGGGAGGAGGAGGGCAAAGCGGGGAGAAGGGGAAAGGGAGATGCCAGGATAGTCAGAGTTGCCAACTATGCGAGCGACGTGTGGGTGCCTCGAGGTGCACGTCAGATGCAAATCATACCGACTAATTTCTCGGAAAACTCGCGAATCCGGAGGGAGAGAGAACAGACTGAATATCCGCGACGAGAGATACGTCCGAGCATAATAGCGTAGCGATAAAGCCGAATGGCCGAATTAATTATAGCCCTGTGTCTTTGGTTGTCCAAAACAGTTGAACCATTCGGTGCTAACAACCCTTTGGCCCGGTTAGTTACCAAAAGCGTCCGTTTTATATACGTGTTGATTAACCCTTCGGGGCCAGGTTAATCTTTTTAAATACCGATATATATATTAATATTTTATTTATCCAAATTAAATACATAAAAAGCCATCCAGGAGAAATAAAATGTGTGTGTGTGTGTGTATGTGTGTGTGTGTACAATTTTTATTTTTGTATTACGCACTCTCCTTTTAAAACGCAACGCAATTATTTAATTCAATGATAGCTACTATCGGTACTGGCTACCGGTACTGGCTTTCAACATAATCAAAATAATTAAATTTTATTTAAACGATTATAATTACCCTTTTTCTTCTCCCCTCTTCTCCCTCTCTTTCTTTGTTCACATATATCGTATCTTTTAATAAATATTTCATTATCTTAGGTATAAATTACTTTGGTTGTACATGCTACATTTTCTCTTTTTTTATTATATATGTATGTTCCTTTTTTTATTTTAAATTTAACTTTCCATTGTATGATTTTTCCAGACTTGTATTCATTATGTATAAAAAAATTGCATTTCAAGATTTAATGAAATCACTAATCTACTTTACACATTTTTCGATGTCAAACAAATTACATCAGGTTATAAAAGAATATGAAACGGGATCGCTTCTTTATCGCTACTTCACGAGGGTCGATGGCATTTCGGTACTTAATGTCATTCCCCGACATTTGCCCGACCTTTCTTGCACCCTATGGCTGTCTGAATTGATTCAGGCCACGAGACCGAAACATCGAGAGCGCACGTCAGAATACTCGAAGAAACGTACGAATCTCATACACGTTCGTATTTCTATAGATTAACAGACCATTGATAAAATATATAACGACAATTATAAAAAAAAAATTATATTGAACTATGAGACTAAATAATATTTTCTGTTGGAAAAAATATTTCCTTTACAAATTAAAGTCTCGATGTCGTGACAAATTAAAAATGAAAATAAAATCATCGGGAAAGTGGCAGTCATCGTGACGTAAAATTTAACAACGGAGAGCTCGTCGTCGACGCGTAACTATCGAGCAAAGCCGGATTACAGCTTAAAGATACGTCGGCGAAAAGTATACTTTCTTTCGCGGTCGATGGTAACGCGCACCCTTAAGGCGAACCATTGGTTAGGGGTCGAAGAGGTTGACCGTACGCAAAGGCGGAAACGGATGTGGCCGTTGGGTCACGCGATCACCACGAGCCGAGCATAAAACACTTGAGTTGTTTAATCATACGCTCCCGAGGTGGAAGCCGTGTCTCGAGAACTCCGGTAAGGGTTGAGAGGGGTGAGACCGTCCGATTTCTTTCTCTCTTTTTCTCTTCCGCCGGTCTCTTAAATTTGTATCGCGATACGGAAGTGCGGATTACTCATTGACGAGCGGACCGTGCAAACGCGACGATAATGAAGGCCTTGAACGGGATTGGACGAATCATTCGTGAGCGTCACGAGTTCGAGTATAAAAATTTCTCCAACTTACCCTAACGTATGGCGTAGCGCGTTCCCCGTTGATATCCTACTATCCGATAAACTTGTACGATAATTCTATGATAATTACGTGAAAATTTCAATTTATATGCTAATTTCCTTGATATTGCCATCTTACAGGCGATTGTTTCGGTTTATTTATCATTAAATGAAAAAAAAAAAAAAATCAGAAGGTAAACGACACTTAGAAAATTGCCGATACCTGGCATTTGCATTCATCACGTGAGGCCACGTGATCAAACTAGTTTTGATCTAAGAGGATTAAGTAGGAAAATTCATATTCCTACATCGCATTTAACGCTCGCGTGACGCGATGTAAATTCATAAGTAGCCTGTAGACGGAAAACTTGAGGCTACTGAGCTCGGTTCTCGAGTATTTTTCTACGGTGGCGCAGAGTTATTCCTGCTAATGTAATCACGTTTACGTCCGCGAGGACGTAATCATTATCAGCGGTGTTTTCTCAAGCAATAATAGGAGAAGCGCGAAGGGAATCGAAACGCGCCGAACGAAATTATAAAAGTCCGTCCGTCCGCAAACGGCGGGGCGAACTCCTCCGCCTGTTTTCCCAACGTGATTCTCGGCTAATATCTCATGGCGATCGAAACACACGGTAGATAAAAAACATGAAATTTATACCGTCCCATCGGTGGCGGATATCTCTCCCGCGCGTGCACGCCGATGTTTAAAGCCGATGACGCACTTTGTGCGTCGCGCTGTTTCGAGATTTATCGCGGCTGCGTTTCGATCGCCAATTCGTCCGAGGCGCGGGTGCTGCTGCGAATTAATTTAAAGTGTCGCTTGTGCGCGAGACGCCAGATGAGTCGAGACGACATACGCGAACTACGCGGATGAAGGAATTACCGTCGTCCATACGTCGCGCTCGCGCGTAGCACGCACGGATGAAAATAAGCCGGTAATTTGCCATATTTTGCGGTAAAAGTTCCGGGCGGCGAAAATCGGCTTTGGCAACGCCGATTGTCATCAACATAATACAGTTAATGCATCGCAATAATTAATTAATAACCAACGCGGGAGAGATACATGTACGCACGCCACGTTATTAGCTTGTCAAATAATTGTATCAATAATCACGCATTGATAATTATTGTATAATGAAAAAGCGAATGCGCTCGTAAATCACAGTGAGTCGTCGGCCTCGCCTTACATTTTCTGAAATGTAAAGTTTCGGAAGAGAGAGAGAGAGAGAGAGAGAGAGAGAGAGAGAGAGAGAGAGAGAGAGAGAGAGAGAGAGAGCGGTCGGGTGGATTTTAATTAAATTCTACGATCTCTCCTCGCGCGCTCTACGAAACGACCGCGGCGTAGTAAGACGCGACCGGCTTAAGCTCTTCCTCGACTTACGATCTCTGCCCGAGGAGGAAAGCTTCGCCTCGAGTCTCGCCTTTGTCTAACGAAAGCACGACGGGCATTGTCGGGCGACTGCTCGTCCCTCCCTTCGTCGGAGTGGGCGCAGTATTGTTCGTGCTTATATTGTATTTTGGCATTACGAGTTAGCCGGTTTAATTGTTATTGTTCCGCGGAGCTTATCGAACACGGTGCCCTGTTGCATTCCCACGCGAATCATCGCCCGGCATCGCAATTACTCCTGAATCACTAAACTCCCTTACCTGCGAGCGAGCAGTTACACGTAACTTACGACATTGACACCGTTTATCGACTTTCCGATAGCGGCCTAAGCCCCCCCCCCCTCCCTCCGCGTTATAAGCGTCGCAAAACCACGCCCGACCGTACATCATCTCTTCTACGTACGTCGAATATCCAGCAACGATTTAATAATAATAATAAGCGCTACAAATCATGAAACCTGTACCTGAGATAGCTAGCATTATTCTCTGATGTATTCTTCGACTCGTTTGAATTCAACGTCTAAAAATAAAGTTACGCGTCTCTAATTTTCCAGTGATTAGCAATTCAAAAATAATTGCGGGAGGCGAAAATAATAATTATACAATAATTAAATCGTATTATTTAATTTAACTTCAAACAATCTTTCCTTTAAGACTTTGCTCCAAGGATTATATCTTCTATACTTCCGACTGGATAATACGCTATCGCTGTACCACAATTATTACTCGTCTTGCCAAACTTGTATCTCAGCACGGTCCTGCTATTATATTCGGGAGCTACCTACCCCCGTGCGATCCTCGCGGAATAAGGACAATGCAAAGTTAATTTCGCCCTACGATTCTCAAGGGTGAAGGCGAGGGATGAGAAAGAGGGCGGACGCTCTCGCGGCCGGGTAAAGTAAGCGGTATAGGTGGGTGTGTGATAGGACGAGGTGACGGCGCCAAGGCGGAGGTGGTGGTGGTGGTGGTGGTGGTGGTGGTGTGGTCGAGAGAGGGTTGAGGAAAGAGAGAAAGCGGCCATTTTGTTTCCGGTGTCCCGGGAGCACTTCCGGTCACCGTCACGCAGTCCCGCGCCACGGAGTGCCCCCGAGCTCCTGAGAGATCTCCTTCCGCGATTATATTCAAATTAAATGCGCCGGCCCGACCGGTAATATACTGCCGCCAATTTAGCTACAACCCCCCGGGGAATGCCTTCGCCTTACCTCCCTCCGTTTCGCCGGTCGTTTCGCGCATCGGAGGCGCAAGAACCATGCGAATTGTCTCGTTTTGCTGGGGGGGAGATTTTGCGCGTGCCACCGCGGTGTCGATGATTTTCAACCTGCGGTTTCGACGCCGGATTTTTTCGATAAAGAGCGCCCATCGTGCACGCGAGCATAGTGATCGCGGTGAACCAATCGACCTAACCAATCGACGCGACATCACTCTAGCGAGAGGATCGTTTCCGGAATTTCACGATAGACAACCGAATAGATAGAAACGTATAGGAAACAAAAAATTCATGACCAGTTCTGCAAATGAGTGCTGCATTCTCGTCGATCATTTTGTATTTTGTGGAACGTCTCGTCGATGCTCATGGGTGTAAAATTCTTATTCGCGGGATTAGCATTTTACATGGGAATTCGTGTCGCGCTCACGTCGCGCTCACGTCGCGCCCGCTACATTACAAAAGGAAGAACAAATTGCGTTAAACTCCGGCGACAAACGACAAAGGGAGATCGCGACCAGAGTACAAAACCGTAATCGTTCACGCCGCGAGATCGACAATAAATTCCCCGGGCGGCGCGACAAGGAATTCGCTTCCGGTTTTGGTTGCGTCGCGCCGCGCGCACGTATCGCGTTCAAGCGCGGCTGCATCCGAACAGTGGGGTTTCGGTTGCACCATTTTCAATGGTGATAATCCGACGTGCCGAGAGGGCCTCGTTGCGCGCGAGTCGAACCTGCTTTGTCACCGGATAACCTAGACTCGTATTCCCGGCTCCGATGGCGATAGACCTGCCACTTCCCGTCCCCCGCCCCCTCCCGCCCTCCTCCCCCCTTGACACCCCTGGCTGCCGCCCCTGGCATCGGTCGTTCCCTCTCGCCGATGGGGCCCATCCTGCACCCGATATCAACCCCGCGACAAACGCGCGCACCCTCGAGAGAGAGAGAGAGAGAGAGAGAGACAGGGATGGAGAAGGATGAGGAGCGAGAGCGTCATCGACGCGGCGAGCGTATTCGTGTGCACTTCAAAACGATACACGACTGACGCGCGCGGTAATAGGTGTACATCGCTGTGCGATTATAAATGAAATGCGCCGCAGGGGACGGGGCGCATGGAATCGAATTACTCGGACGAACGGACGGCGATGAGCCAATTCTCAGGTGCGACGGAGCAGGCACGGACAGGAAGGCATTACGGTTGAGGGTGATTAACGAACCGAGTGGCTGACCTACGCGTGTGGCACTGACTCGGATCTCGTGCGGAAGATTCGACGGTGACGGTCTCGAAATTCGAACGTAGCGATGAGGAATTGCGAATTAACCCGCATACGACCGCAACGGTAATTCAGTAACTATTATATAAAAGACATTTTTTAGCACCGGCTTTAGACCTGCCGTCTAAGCTCTTATTGTCTGGTACCCGATATATCGATCGAAACCTTCGGAGTTTTTCGGTTTTAATATCGCGTTCTTTCTGCGCAGATTCAGATTCTGCAGTGGATGAAAATCAAAGATCACTTGTGCGAACGAAGAGAAGAGGCGAGTGTCACAACGTTTGCGTTGGCCGTTACACGTGTATTCGTTTACTCGGCGGACTGTGGCCGGCGGCGGCGGCGGCGGCGGCGGCGGCGGCGGCGGCGGAGAGGGAGGAGGAATTTGCCGGAGGCGGTATCGCGTTTGAAGGGGTTTGTAATAGGCGTACACACGCGTACATACACACGGGGCGCGTGTAGACGTGTGTGTGTGTGTGTGTGTGTGTGTGTGTGTGTGTGTGTGTGTGTGTGTGTGTGTGTGTGTGTGTGTGTGTGTGTGTGTGTGTGTGTGTGTGTGTGTGTGTGTGTGCGTGTGCATTTACGCGGCGCGCTGCCAATGATTTATGTATACCGCTAATTACCAGCGTGCACTGCACTGTTTTATCCGGCGATCATAGTTTTATTAGGCCAACCTGTGCATTGCGGTATTGTCAGCGCCAAAAGCACCCCGACACGCCGAACAACCCCCGTACCGGCAGCAACGAAATGCACCGCTCACCCTGCGTTTGTAACGCTCCGGGCGCGGACACTTTTCGGGAGCGAAACCATTTTACGAGGTGTTTCGCATGCTCTGCAAATCTGAACATGTTCCCTCGATTAATTTAATTTTAGGATCTTTTTTTTCTTTCACTTTCTCAACAGAGAAATGAGAATATATTACGTCGTTGAAAGGCTTTAGCTTAGAAAACTCTCAAGATTGTTTACACAAAGATGCGCATTAGATCAAAAAGTTATATTTCGCCTATAAGAATTATAACGATTTCATGTACACTTCTCTTTGGAATTCTTTCGCATTCTTAAACTTATTTTATGATAAACTTAAAATTATTTTAGGATTTAAAGTGGGACATATCCATGGATCTCCGGAGAGTGACGGGCAAACGCGCAAAAAGGGGCCATTGTTATAAATGAGAGACGCGATAGCTCTTAACGTCGAAATTAATTCATATCCGCCGTCGCCGTCGCTGCCTAGACGTAATCCCTGGATTTTTGGGACGCCCTCGCGCAGAGCGATGGCTTTAATCTCCGGTTTAGGGACCTTGCTAGAAAATAGACGCACCTAAGCCCCATACGGCTTAAACGTGGCTTTAAACTCGTCGTACGCGATATACACGCGAACGATCCGCGTCACTCTTACGCATGACGCGCGATATATTGGAGCGCAGCTGACTCGCTCGTAAAGCTTCCGGCATGCAATTTGTTATTTGCGATCAAAATAATCGAGACGACGAACGCTTTAAAACCAAACGAACCTAAATTTACTAAACCAAATGACGATTCGTCAAAGATTATTTGCAAACGGGGATAGGACGATATATACTGTGCTGCTCGAAATAATTCCGCTTTTAGTTTCAAGACCCAAATTTACCTCACTTTTATTTGTACGACCCATTAGCCAGCGGATTCCATAATTAACGCGAAAATAGCATCGTCAGTGCGCGCGCGAAATGCTCGCGACAGAGTAATTAGCGAGACATGGGATTCCGTTAAACGCGTAGAATTAATCGCGCAAATACGAGATTAGCCGATGTGGGACGCGCAGGTGTAAGTGTATATAATACATGAACGTATACCCCCCCTCTCTCTCTCCCCCCTCCCCCTCTTTCTCCTTCTCTTCTCTCTCCGTTCCTCTTTCACTCGTATTCCTATTTCCCTCTCTATAAAATATATACACATACACCCCCCCCCACACACACACACACATACATATATATATACGAATTGTATATTACATTGCCGATAAAACGATACCAAAATTGCCGCACCACAGCAAATATCGTTATAGAAACTAACGCGATTCGCCTCGGGCTGGCCAACCGTGTCTAGATTTACTATAATTATGCTTGAAATGCGATCGTAAACACTCCCATACGACCGGCTTAATTGTGTTCGTAAACGCGATTTATAAAAATCCGATTATTGTCCGAACGGTCGAAAATGTGTCGTACTAACAATTGCATTTTGAAATTCGTTTCGTATGTGTAGAGTTTCAGATACCAGATATTCCGAGACAAATTTCATAAATAAATAAATAAATAAATAAATAAATATTCATCGCAAATATTTCGCGCGAGTCGAATTCGAAATCCGCCCTCGCGTGTGAATGTCTCGCGTGTGGCGTGATGCGGTTTTACGTTTAAATAAAATGAAACGCATGATCGCGCGCCGAGCGACACAGGCAGGCAGTGCTTATTTATTAGCGCGAGTCATGAGCGGCGCGGGCCTGACGAAAAAAATTGTCCTTTCCGGGGATCGCGAGAGTGTTTCGCATTGGCCGTCGCGACGCGATGTGTAATCGCGGCAACGACACGCGTGCTGCCCGCGCCGCTCCCGATCGTCCCGCATTCGATATAATCCGCGGCGTGTTTGTGCGCAACGGCCGCGCCGTGCCGTGAAAACAATATACGAGTACATTTTTCGTTCCGCGCATGGCTCGGCATAAAGCGAGCCAATTACGAAAAAGCGCAGCTCGGCTCGCCCGGCTCGCGGTAAACTGCGTGGTCGAGGATATTCCTCGCGCCTCCGTCACGCGACGGGCCGATCCCTCCGCCCGGAGAAATTGCGCGATTTGCACGAATCGAGGCGAACGCGAATCGCCGATCAAATCCGGGGAATCCATTGTAACGAGCGTCGTAAATTGATCCCGCGCGTTTCCCTTCCTTATGCCAATTCGGCGAGTGAGAAACGCCGGGGGTGCGGTTTACCCTCGTGACGGCGAACGTTCTATCGATGAAAGTACGCACGAAAGTAGAAAGATTTCATATTTACCCTTTTTTCTTGCCTCGCTTTTAAAGAGGACGATATATTTTTGCCGCGAGGATAAATCGACTTTGACATCGCGTTGTTGTTGTTGTTGTTGTTAATGCAATATGAATTTCTTATTCCGCGAGCGTATCTGACACGCCATAATATATGACGCGAAATTAAACGCATCGGCGATATCGCGATCGATTTTAATGCACAAAACTGCATAACGCTGCCGGAGCTCTTTCGATAATAGCGTTCAGTGCGTTTGCAAAACGGAACGCCGGCCAATAAATAATAAGGGGGCACAAGAGATCGGTCGTGCGCGCGTGACCGTCGATAAAATAATAATTACCGTCGACAATGCGCCCGAACAAATTGCCCGTTAATTTTTGCCGATAAACATTCGTAAGCCCCGTAGAGGCGAAAACCGTATGCACGCGACGCGTAAATAATAGCCAAAATGCGATCACCAAAATCGCAACCCCAACCCCCCCGCCCCCCCTCCCCCCCGCGGAAGGGCGCGGTTTGCGTTCGCTGGTGCGTGTCGCGTGTGTATGCCAGCGGGAGAAGAGCGTGGAGGAAGGGACGGTTAGCCTCCGCATAAATATCAACGCATAATAATTTTGGATGGTTATTAGCGATAATAAAATCCCAATTTATCGAACGGGGCAGCCGCCCCCGTCGCCCCCGCGTGGCCTTCGCGATTTATAATCTGCCCACCCAGTGCTTCGTCACGATCGCGCACTGCAACGAAACAATGCGCCGATGTTTATCGACAATGGGAAGGAAATTTATCCTCGTCGCGGTCAGCGTCGTTTTTCTCACGCGCTTAGACGAGTTTTCTCGTTGCTCCATCCCCCCCCCCCCCCGAATTTCGATATATTCCGCCTCTACCATTTCTATCTTGAAAATCGCAATAAAAATCGCAAAAAAAAAATATTGGCTGAGATACGCTCCACATTTTTATTCGATAATTGTGATTATCAGTGTCGACACAATTGAAAGAATCTTTCGTGACTCGGCAAGAGTCCTCTCGCGAACAGTGGCGCTCGCGAGTCTGCCTCTGGCAGATAGTCGAACTAAAGCACGTCGTCCTCCTCCCCTTCTGACGCATTTGGCTTCTGAGTTACGCAAAGTCTGCCGTAGACATCCTGGTATCTACCGGTATGCAGCGGGAGTAGACACTGGCGCGTTATAATATCACTTGTCACGTCCGACGGCATTTCACCGAACTGAGCGTATAGTTTGCGATGTGCGCGGTGAAATTACGCGATGTATATCTAAAGGTCTCCCGATCACGCGAGGATCGAAAAATACGTATACGCGACTTGTCGAAACGAATAAAATTCCTTTGACCATAATTATTTTCATTAATTCACACAAAACCAGAACTATAATAAACTTATGCCAATGAGCGTATCGCTCGAGTATGAATAAGTTATAAAATATCGATAACGATCTATCGCACGCATCTCTGTAATCGATTCCATCGAGACCAAGAAAAACTTTCGAATTTTCATGCTTCTTCCGTCTTCTCTCTCTCTCTCTCTCTCTCTCTCTCTCTCTCTCTCTCTCTCTCTCTCTCTCTCTCTCTCTCTCTCTCTCTTTCTCTTGGGGAGGTAGAGCTTTCAGTGAACGTAAGCTCCGTATATTCTAGCACCCGTTCAGTGCATCAATTTCAACTTTGCTCGCCATCTCGAGCCGAGCCATCCCTCCCGCATTCTTAGTCGACGCATTTTCTTCCACTTAACTTTTCCGGCGATAAGGGCGCGGCCCATCGTCGTCGTCGACGACGACGACGACAGGAGGTTCGGCCGGGACGCGTGCAAAGTAAACTTGTTCTTTAGTTCGTTAGGTCGGGCCGAGAAGAACGGCAGAGAGACAGGGGTGGCTTTTCGCCTTACTTACGGGACTCGAAGGTGAAAAGATAACCTACGAGCATTATTCACCGCGGAGGAGACGAAGTGGCTACGGGCTACGACCGGATGCTGCCTGAAAGCCGAGAAAGCCGGGAGAGGAGGGGGGGGGAGTGATATCGTTCGCGTACCAACTTACGCGTTCTCGCAGTTTTATCGTGAGTACTTGGCGTTTCTCGTGCCTTTTTACGCCGTTTTAATACAACTTCGAAGTTTCCAAATTTATTCGCGCGACGCGGGAAAGAAAGGAGAGTAAGTTTTAACATTGTACCCTCGCGTAATTTTGACGGCTTATACTACAGCAATAATGTTTGCAATTCGATCATTATACAAAAAAATTTTAAAAATTTATTAATGAATGATTTGCGACAATTTGCGGCGTCTCGCATTTCGTGTATTTTTTTTGCCCGGCGTAAACATCCGTCGTCGTTACGATCTCGTTAACGAACGAGTTTTGCACAGTTCATCGTCAGGGCAAAAGAGGATGCCCAAGGGCCAGTCTCTCGATGGCCTTCCCTTACGAGGGTGGAGGATGGATTCGAACTCCCAAGGGTGAAATGGCTCATTCCGACGCACTTATCCAGCGCGGGCCGTAGATAACCATAGATTAATGGGGCCTGGAGACTCGCTGAACGATAGAAAGAGATGCGTGAGAAAGACGGGGAAACATAACCGAACGGGAGGGAATAAGAGAATGCGCGATGGAGCGAGAGAGGGTTTATTTCGGAGAAAACGACGACGGAGTCGAGAACGAAAGAGAGGATAGATCCATAAGAGGGGCGTTATACCTAGGTGACCCCGCTGATTTATCGTTTATTGAGAAATATGGCCGTTACCTCGCTCCCGTGGATTAACCTCCTTCTTTCTCTCGTTCTTAATGTTCGATGGACTCGGACATCGGGCCGTAAAGAAGGCCGTCCGGTTCCAAAAACTTTGGATTATCTTTCAACACTAACAAAAGTTATGGCGTTCGAAAGATGCAGCATCTTCGCGCATCGTGAAAATTATCCTAAGGTTTTAAAAAAATTTTTTATCGAAGGAACAAGAGTAGCGAGAGCCCTTGGCAGGCGGCTTCCGGCCAAGTTGATGGACTTTACTTAATACAGAATCAACCTACGGAAAGGATTAAGCTGACTAAGCCTGGTAGCAAGCCTGTCTTTCGACCTCTTGCTTGCTTACTCTATAATACTTGTTCTCTCTATCACCGTCTCTCCGGTGCCCCTTTCCGAGATAGACCCGTATTCAAGTTATCAAGTGCGTCCGTTCAGGAGGAGACATCGCCGGAAGTCAAACAAGCTGCCCTGTGGAAGATAAGGCTGTCAACCGGAGGTAGAGGCTAAAGGATAAGAAGGCCTCCGATATGTATGTTACATCGCTCCTCCAATATGAAATTGATTAGTAAATTACATTACAGACAAGTGTGAAAAATTTTTAACGCGAAATAAAATTTAATCTGATTAATACGTTTATAAAAAATTAATAATCCGCGTTAAATACTATCATTAAATAATGATTTATAATTATTATCTATAAATAAATATCTGTTTAATAAAAGAAAGTCGTAAGTAGGTTAAATGTTATGTCGCACTTAGAATTTGTCGTTCTTCTGGATAACTTGCTAATAAATTTTAAATTAAGAAATACGTGAAATAATGCATACGTCGTCAATTAAAGCAAAATTAATGATGCATCGATATTTTAATTTAAGATGATTCCTCTTACACTCGCGCGAGATACGATCTCATGAATACCAACGGAATTTGAAGTTTTAGCGGATTTCTAGCAACCTAACTCTCGACAAGATTGGATAATTAGACTGCGGTCCATACAACTTTGAATTATGCGTGTTCACGGCATTGCGCCGGAAGACTGAGAACCCTTGAGGGACCAATTTGTTGATTAAGTACCACCCGAATATATTCAGTTTCTTGCATTCTAAAAATATTTTCTAGACAATAGCTTGCGACACAATTCTGCAGCGATACATCAGATATTTTTTTATCTAACATTTGACAGAATGCAACATAATCAAACGTAGAAATAGTAACTTGAAATCTAACAAGAAATTTAACGTTGGATTTTCCTAAAAACATACCTTTGAAAATTTTGAATTTTTTTCTATTTCAAACTATTATATACTTTTATTTGATTACATCGATATTTATTTATACGTTTTAACGAAACTTTATAAAGCTTGGGTGGGGGATATTAAGGAAAGTCGATTTGCGTAAGTTATACGAAAATATGAGCGCAATCCAACCAAGATTGAGACGATCGAATATTTCTCGCAGGATTACGCAACTTCTTCTGATATTTTCCAGTCGAATTATAGGAACGTCAACATCACTACCGGTATCCCTGTCATCCACAGCGCTTGGCTATGGATCGAGGGCAGCGAGTCTCGCTTTTGAGCGTAAAATTGAATCAACGCTTTTTAAACGTCCCGTACACTTCGCTGTATACATTTCGCTCAGTGTTCCCTTGCGTTTGATGCGGAACGAAGATCGTTGACAACACGGTACCGAATTGTTGCAAAATTCGTGGCACGCTCGGCCATCATCCAACGCGACCAGACATTAAACATAATCTAACAAAGCGAAAATATTTGTGGCGATAATCGACACACAATTAATAATTAACTAACTTAATCGATACCGTTACGTTTCAAGAAATCTCTGCAGCCCAAGTTTCCATCTGTATCTTGAAAGCAATGATGTCAGAGTAAGATCTATTCTGATAGGAAGAAAAATATTCAAAGAGGAGTACATCGATCGATGAATATTCCTATATACCTCTCTCTCTCTCTCTCTCTCTCTCTCTCTCTCTCTCTCTCTCTCTCTCTCTCTCTCTCTCGCTCTCGCTCTCTCTTTCTCTCGAGTACACGATAATCTGGGCGAATCCGCCTGGAGTGAAATCACGGGGCCGGTAAACTTGCCCGAACGAAATCTTGACAATGCCCGCCGGTCACGACTACATGGACGCGCGCGATGGTAACTTTGCCCTCCGATCAGACTACACGCGCCAGAGCCTCGCCCTGGCTGAAGTTGGAGCGGTTACGTTACACGAGAAGCTACGTAACGCTAAGAGAACTTAAGTACTACCCGTAAGTCATATTTAATCCGACTCACTCAGTTTGGCTGCTATTCAGGGCTTGGCTTTCTCCAACTCAGCCCATTGCCACGTACATCTCGATAATAGATAGTTTCATTGATTAATTAAAAAAAACGCTTATTAAATGAGATAAATTAAAAAATTCACACGAGTCACATGTTAAATTTAAGATAATAATTTTTCACATATAAAGTATCTTAAAAAGCTTGCTTTACAATTTTTTAAAAATTTATTTAATACGGTTGATATTAATAAATACGATTTTTCGCGTCGTTATGGTGTATTCTTCTGTCTCTCACAATCAGTAAAAAATTTTATCACATGAAACCAACGTCATCGACAATGACGTTCGTCGAAGACTAACTTATCCGAAATTTCATTTCACCCTTGCTCGATTCCGCGCTGATACGTATGCCTGTAGAAGTACCCGGCGGAACGTCGCCATTGCTACTCATTACGTCAGATCTCGATCTCGTTTCGAACTCGACGTCAATTTGAAGAAGACGAGAGCCCGCCGGGGATTTCGCCGCGACTCGTGACGTCGCCGGCGATCCTGGCAAACCGATAAGTACTCGCTCCGGGCGACCGTAGATTTATTGCCGGGCTTGCCGATCTTCTTCTCGCTATGAGCTATCCCTTAGATACCCCTTAACCGCCCGACGTCAACCTCGCTCCCTGACTTTTGCCCTCGTCCCCGTCTTGTTATGCCGCGTAGGGCGATTCGCGAAGTGCCTCCCCGACCGAGACACGACTTCCGTTTTATTGGCGGAAATAATCTTTGATGTGATTCCGCCGCGTCTTGAAAGTTTTTCTGCCGTTACGAGGGCGACGGTAATCGATTCTCGGGCGAAGAAGAAGAGGAAGACGTCATTCGGTATACGCGAGATAGACCCGGGCGATCGGCATAATGCTTAACCGCTCGATGTTCTTATTCGGCATTCCATCGTATCAATGCGTGCTGTCGCAAACATCCCGTCGATGGCACCAATGAAGACAGTCCTTCGAACGAAGTATAGGTTAATGGCTGCGTCAGCTTCGAGTCTCTAAAAGCGATGTAATTTAAACCGAGAAACGTAAACTAACGTCGATGAACACGATGTAGTTTCGAGATTGTACAATTGTTTCTTGTTAGAGCTCTGCGATGTACGATACGTATCATCGGTGAATCATAAAGACTTAAGTATTCAAGGCAAACTTTTCTCAATTTTATAACTTAGCTGTGCTTAGTTTCTAAAATAAATTTCTTTTTCGGTTTTACTATTCAACATGTATTTTTCGCAATTATTGCAAAATGAGCTCTCCAGGAAATCGCATATATATTTTTCCTATTCTATCTTAATAATTGAAGTTTTCGCGACGACACTGTAATTAGAGTCCTGCTGCGTTTTTTTTTCAATCAGCCGGCAATAGAGCTGAATGCCAAATTCTCAACCGCGCGAGAGATACGGAGTGTGCACGATTCCAGCGGCTCTCCTCGACTCAACCCTTTCGTCGTAAGTAACAAAGGAACAAACGCCGAGTCCCAACCGCGGTATCTGCGACCCATCGCTGTCTTAATTTCCTTCGTAATCTACGATATTAATATGGCTTAGGGTCGGCCGACGCGCGTAATTTCGCACCGCGCAGAAATTAATAGAAAGACGAATGTTTCCCTCCGCGTGCTTTACGGTTGAACGCTCGACCGGAATGGTTAATGGCGACGATTTCTGCGCGTTTCCGCGCTCGCTTTGCGAAAACATGCCCTGCGACCAGCGCGCAAATGAATACCTTAGGGACAAAGTGTTTCAGCTCGTTAGTTTATACTACTTCGCATATTGTATGCATATTAATGTTGGACTGAAATTGATTGTACGCGATGTATACTCATTTTTTGAATAAGCATTATTCAATAATATAATATATAATTATTAGTGAGATCAATTATTAATCACGAGCTAATAATTTATCTACTAACAAACTAATTTAAAATTAATCTCTATAATAATTTTCATAATTGTGTAAGTTTAAAAAATATGTGCTTTCTTCGGTCTTTCTAACTGAAACTACGCGAGTTATATGACAAAATAGATTCAGATAATATTTCTGTTGGGAGTAATTCCGTTCAGACAATTAATTTAAAGATTCTCACTTGTAATGAGTTAATAAATACATTTGTGCTTCTGATGATACAATTAGCTGACTATCGTTTGATACAACAAATATATATTCTATTTACAATCTGTTTTAAATGTTTTATTCGTTCCATTTAGTAGAATGTTGCTAAAAAAATATATATTTCAGTTGCAAAAACTTGGAACATGAAGATTTACTAGCACTTTTCTTAAGTTTGAAATAAATTTCAATCTGAAAATAAAAAAAATATGATCTTTGTTTTACAAATTAATATAATACAAAATTGCTAACTAAATATGTAATCAAATTAATGGATATCGAGTATGTTTACTAAGCAATCAAGTGATTAGTAATTGTGGTTATTGAATAATCAGTAATATATTGTGGTTAATAAATAATGGAAATAATCAAGGCTAAATTAATACTCGATCTTGATTAAATTATTAATCATTAAACAGAAAATAGTTATATCTCTTATAATCAAAAAATCGAAAAATTAAAAATGCTGCCGAACATTTATATATACCTACAATACATTCATTCAATTTCGAATCCTTTGTTTCTTTTTTTTTGAGATTTCAATCCAATTTTAAATAATTCAAACGAATGAAATTACGGTGCTCCTCTCGCGCTTTCCATTCCAAGTGTCGCGCTGCTTGGTACGTGCAACGTCGAGATCGTGATTCATCGGTACGTCGCCTTGTTGGAGGAGGTGACACGCGCAAGGTATCCTCCCCGGCGCATCTTGTTTAAACGTCGCCTCGCGCGCGATAGCGACGCGGAAGTCCTCGGCATCCGTCCATCGTTCGCGCATGCGATCGCGGATCGCACAACGTCGGACAATGAGACGTGATTCGAGACGGCGCGCCCTGCCGCTTTGTGTTATCGAGTGGCATTCCGACACGCTTCTGGAGTGACATTTAGATAGCGACGTCAACTGTCTGCGGAGCAAATCCGTCGTGGAAGCGAAGGCTCTCCTCCTCGTACTTCCCCGGAAGCCTGACGGCGAGAGAGCCCTCGCCAGCGGAGCGAGCGAATTCACTGCTCTGATCGAATTAGCGCGCCACGGTTCCCCGATACCCTGACAGTCTGAATTAATTAACAGGAGAACGCGCTAGGTAAGCAGCCATTATCGCAACAAAGTGCGTGTCGCGCGACAGAACGGGCGAGAAATGATTGTTCGATATGTGTAATACCGTAAATGTGGACTGAGTAGACGGCACGAGTATTTTAAATCCGATTTATCCGAGATAAGTATATAATCTAATTCTTTGATAGTAAAAGTACCATAATTAACGATATATAAATATACGAAGACACACAACTGTTTATAAATCTTATTTGCGAAAGAGTGATTGATAAGTTAATTATGAGAGCCTCCAATAATTTTTTTCCCAACGTTGCCCCTCGCCAAACCGAGCCTTGACATCGGGCTGGATATTCTCAGTTCTGCTCTGTATTAGATAACGATAGCCCGAAGAGTCGTGCGCGAAGAGTTTTGCGTCTCGACGCGACGTCTTGACTCCATTAACTTCACACTTAGCGGCACCTTAGAAAGCCCGTTGCCGTCGGGAGATCTGATTAGGGGTTCGAGTCTCTGCTAAACGCGTTAGTCTCGGCTGCAGGGCGTCGCGCGAGAGGACGGAGGCGCGGCATCATCAGGTGTTAGAGAGTGGCGGCACGGGAAGGGGGGGGAGGGGCGAAAGGGCGCTCGTTGGTGTCTGTCTCTTCATAGTTTGATGCAAATTGAGTACGAGCGCCACCAACTACCGGCAGTATAGACGTTTTCCTGGCTTTCTCTCCCTCCGGTCTATCTATATACAAGAGACACACACCCACATATACATCCCATAACACCCATACTATCTATCTAGATCTACACCTCGATCTTTCCCTCTCTCTCTCTCTCTCTCTCTCTCTCTCTCTCTCTCTCTCTCTCTCTCTCTCTCTCTCTCTCTCTCTCTCTCTCTCTCTCTCTCTCTCTCTCTCTCCCCTCTCTCTCTCTCTCTCTTTCTCTCTCCCTCCCTCTCTGTCTGTCACTCTCTCCTTCTTTGTTCTCGAAGAAGACTCCACGATCGAGTACGAAATTCATTCCACGCGACCCTCTTCGGCTTCAAGCAAACCTCCACCCCTCTCTCTCCCTCTCTCTCTCTCTCTTTCTCTCTCTCTCTCTCTCTGGTCTTGACTACCGCTGAAGTGTTGCCGTTTGGGGTTTCCCGTCCCACGTTGCGGAGCTCGCACTGTTTGCCGACGAATCTCGGAAGCTTTCTCTCGACTTAGCAGCAACGAGAGAAACGCGGAGAACATTTAACGGTTTGGCCGATCTTTCGTCACCAATTTGTTGTTTTAACTTCCGAAATTTCTATCGAGACCGAATTTTTATATATATATATATATATATGAATGCATGTAAAACGGTTCTATCTCCAAAAAGTTGTATCTCTTCCATAAATTTCAACAGAAGAGGTACTCTTCGTACTTTAATTCAATCAAATATCAAATCGTGTTGAAATTGTTATTGATGCCATCATTCATTTGATAAATTCATTTATAAATTTATATAATAATTATTGCAAATTATAAGACATGTCAATTTTTCTTAATCGAAGATATATATATTTGATTTTCGGCAGGCAACGATACGAAACTCCTGAAACGGTCGGTGATACTAATGTCTCGAACGTTTAGCGTTCGCAGATTACAGAAATAATCGTTTATCGAGAAAATATAGCGCGTATCTAGACGCGAAATCACAATACTATTATAAAGGATCGTTCTTTCCTGTCGCTCCGCTGAAACTCCCCTCCTCCTTTTGTCGCACCTACACTCCGTAATGTCCCTTTTTATGGTGCATGATTCGAAGCTGCCCCCGGGATCGATTTTGTCCCGTAGCACAGTACTTATCGTACCCCGTTACGAGGGCACATTGCTTTTTATGGTGGTTACATGTTCCGATCGCGCACGGCGTACCCCCGCACTCTTCCTTCTTCGTCCCCCCTTCGTTCTTTTTATTCGCGAAATGAGATTTCTACGCCGTGTCAAAAAATCGCATCACTCAAATGTGGTATTTTACAAATAGATTATTTGTAAGAGAAAATCAAGGGTTCCATGCTTCATATTCTAGAAATGCAATGATTGAGTTAAATTCACAGGAGACATAGGATCATTCAGTATAATTAATTCAGTAACTTAATTGAATAGATGCATTCGAGAACGGATGCTAAACTTGTACATTGTATGAAATCATTAATGTATCTCGAGTTCTCGATGGTATTCCGACGATTTCACCGAAACAGAGAAGAGGATATTTATATATTACAATTAACCCCCGGCTATCGATCGAGACATCGCGAACTCACACGTGCCGATCGGAAAGATATTTTAAGTTCAATTATATCGTCGCCAATAAGGTTGAATATAGAATCATTGCTCGCTATTTCAGTCTCTCTAACGCGGACTCTGATGCATTCGCAATTCTTCGTATTTATATTTTCGAATCAAACAGAAAATTTGTAACCGCGATGAACAAAATCGATATTACGCGAAACTGATTAACTTGATATGATACACGCGATCAACAGCTTCAAACATTTGTTTGAACAACGAGGGATCTATATTTGTAATGAATCTGTATCGCTATATCGGGAATCTTAATTGATTTTTGCTCATCTATATCATAAGTACTTTTGGTTACTAATAGACGGTCGCGTTTAGAAATAACACTTAAATCATAAATCAAGACTGTCACTACAAAAGAAACTATTCTGATTCTGCTCGCTGCAACTCTGACCCTGTTGTAATTTTGACTCCAATCTGACTTTAGTCGTTGCATATTTTATTTGTTCGAGTAAGTGACTTTACGTATCGGCGAACATTGATTTCGTCGACGCGGTAAATATGTTCGATATCCGCAAAGACGCGTCGCCGAATTCGCCGGAAAAAAAAAAAAAAAAAAAAAAAAAAAAACGCAGATTCCGCCGGATACGGCCGGATACGATACGCAGAAATCTCAATTGCGATTTCATGATCCTCTCAGAAAGAGACGACGTCGGCCGACCGGCTCGTTTCGAATGCTACAAATGTGCCGCGCGCGCTCGTTCAGGTGGCTCGAGTAGGTGCTGAAAAAAATCACGTCTGCATTTACATAAGCGCCGGTATAAACCACTCGACAGAGAAAGCCCGACATAAAACCTAAACAGGATCTCGGATGCGCGGGACAGCACATCCGTTGAATACGCAATGGCCGTATGTAGCCGATGTACATACCCGTCTACCACCCCGTTGCCGAAAAATGCTTTTATTATTCACCGGTGAAAATTACGAACGCGACAGTATATGCGTTTTGCCCCGGCGTCTACTGGAGTTTACACGGCTCATCGACGACGTCTTCGAGAGAGCAAGAGAGAAAGAGAGAGAGAGAGAGAGAGAGAGAGAGAGACCCTCATTTCGTCGCCTTAATAAATCACCGATTAAAGTGTGTTCCTTTTTTTTTTTTTTTTTTTTTTTTTTTTTTTTTTTTTTTTTTTTTCATAACTTCTACAGATTTTATTGGTATAATATTCGAAATTTCTTTTAATACAGAATTTTTGTACGCATTATCATATCTGATAATGTTAAATTATAGAACATCGTCTTGACAAAATAATATGAGACAAACGTAGGATATATTTAGTTTCATTTATCATTTCATGGGATCATCAAGAGATTAAAAATGAGGCGAAATTAAAGGTAATACGGTGACGCGCATCCCGACCCGAGGCATCCTATAGGAAATAAAGAGACGAGGGTCGATTCTCGCCAAAGGATCTACATTAATGATATCCGAGGGACTCGACGTGTCCCAAAGACAACTTCAAGTTTCGCAAGCTCCTCCGTAAGACAAATCGCGCGAACACGCCCGTCACATCGCGATCGATATACGCGGTATGTATAACGTCCGGAGAGTGATGTTCCCGGCGCCTGACGGGAATTTTCAAGCCACGGTGGATCCCGGCAAAACGATTTTCGTGTCCCTCGTGGATCTTCGATCCATTGTGGCACGGTGGAGACGCCGGCCGCCCTTACGAGCCCGCTTTCATGGCTCTTTAGCATTTCCGGCGTAACGTCCCTTATGCGGACGCCTTCCCCCTCGTCCGAAAGGGCGCGGTAGAGAAAAAATTGACTTTTAAACCGGCAATAAAAACGAAAAATGTGAAATCTTTGATTTTAAAGGCCCCGCCAGCCCGCCCGCCCTCTTCGCGAAGACGACAGTTGGTCGATGCGTATAACCCCACGGTGGTAATCTTATTTCTCTGATATCGCAAACCAAGCACGTTCGGTACCTCGCCGCCATCCCGAAATCCGCGTGCAACGGTATGTATATCGTGTCGGATTACTCCAAAAGCCTCCGGATTTTTATACGCTGAATTTTAAAATACACTCCTCGGTGCCGTCTCTGATTTTATTCGCCGACATCCGAGAACGGTCAATCTTGCGCACGTGTCGACTTGTTAACCATTTTTTGACTGCCACAAATTAGATTAGACGTTATTTAAAGATCTGTTATTAATAAGGAGAAAAGTGAGGGATGCGATCGCAGAGAGACAGCGAGAGAGAGAGAGAGAGAGAGAGAGAGAGAGAAAAAAGAAAGTAAGAAGGAACGAAGAGATCGCAGAGATTTCCAATAGCGGTAATCTGAGTACGATGTCTGCGAATCGACTGAAAATTTACATTTAGGAGTCGAGTTGGAAGACGCTGAAGGAAGTGGCGTGGATAAGGGGTGGCGTTTCGCCGCTTGTTTTTTATTTTCTAGCAATTTCCTCGGTGGAGCAGAACGGAAAGTGACCTTAAGGGGGAATTAGCACGTTTTACCGCTCTGCCGATTTCGCGCAATTCGTAAACAGAATTTGTTTCCGTTCCTCCGTCACTTTTCAACGGTGTGGATCGACGTGATAACGAATATCTTTATTTATTCGTTATTAAGCCTCACGTTATCCTAATATATTCTTTAACATATTATAAAATTTTAATATACATAAAATTTATTTTTGATTGCAGATTTTGCGTGGGCGACAGATTTTATCTCTGTGATAACAAAATCCTCTGCGAGTACGACTACGAGGAGAGGCTGGTTTTCGCCAATATGGCGCTACATCCTCCGCCAAGCGCGACTTTGGCGCACATCAAGAGACAAGTGACCCATCTTCAGCCACCGGTAAAAAAATTTGTGCTTTTATTATTACGAAGCTCAATCGCGCGACGATAGAATGATACGTTTATAGAGAGCGCACGTCTATCCATCAACAGACATGTTTTCGTCGTTACAATCCATGTAAAATATAGTAAAATGCATCACGGAATCTCCTTTCTGGACCCTGGCCATCGGGTTTCAAACTCGCAAGGTTTCAAACTCCTCAAGGCGCAACCCCTTAAGGCGGGTTAAAGTGGCAGGTCGCCCGTCCTGACCCTCTCGACAACAAAGGACTCCCCCGGGGCTTCAGCTATGCTTTACCATCCTACCATCGTCTTACGAGTTAGGATATCGCGTGTCCTTATTAATTAAGCTCTGCCCGTTAAGCAAGCCTCGTCGCATGCCTTAACGATTTGCTCCTTCTCCGTCGAAAGCGGAACGTGCGAAAGAATTTACTCTTCACAAAGATCGTTAGAGTTCCAAGAGCTATTTCGCGAAACTACGATGCCGGGAGATTATCATATATTCTTTTTTTTTTTTTTTTTTATAGTCGCGAAGTCTTTATCAAACAATAATAAAATAATTTCAACAACTCTTATCACGCGAAAATATAAAAATCTTGAATCCTCCCAATCTTGAATCTAAGAAGTTAAATGTAACAAGAAGATGTTGTAAATTTAATTTTTCTTTTAAATTAAAACTTAAAGCAAAAATAGACTTAAAACTGCAGCAATAAGGAACGAATAACAAGCAACGAAAAGGGGCGATTTTCACGAAGAGGAACGTCCAGAATTATGAACTCATCGGCGTTAAGCTTGTTGGGATTAAGTCTTCTTGATTATCCTAAGGCAACAGCGTTGCTTCGAAACAATATCTTAAGCTTCTGCCGCGCGAAGGACCACGTTCTACTCGACCTTAGGAGCCTATCCATTTAATCCGGGTACCGTCTTGCAAGGATTTCACGTCTTCCTTGCACGATAACTTATCATTTTAATTCGCAATATTTATTTAAAAATAATAATTAAAATAATAATATCAATATATTTAAAAAATTCTCCATTACATTATAACAGTATTAAATTTGCTATGTTTTACTTATATTCAACTAAATACAAATCTAAGTATACAAAAATTTTCTATCTGAAAGAATTTCTCTTGAAATACGAAAATTAAGTTATCAAACTCCACCGCCGACAATCGACCTACTAACAATACCATTCGACCCTATCTTCATTATTAAAAGATTCGTTAAAGGATCGCGGTAAAGTGTTCGTCGTGAGAGTTTAAGCCTTCGAAACATCTCGGGAAAGCGGTCTAAGAAAGCGGTATAGATGCTCGCCGCACGCTCAAATCGTATGCACAGAATAACGAGGTCCTCGGCTCGATGATATCAAGCTCGGTAACGTGTACTACTTATAATATGCAAATTCGCTACCCTTAACCGCCCTCGCTAGCGAGCTGCGTGTAATTCAGGGGTTGGTAACCCTTGCGACTCTATTCCTGGGCTGTGCGTGCGTGCTTGGGTGCGTGCGTGCGTGCGTGCGTGCGTGCGTGCGTGCGTGGGTGCGTGCGTGCGTGTAAGCACGTCGGTTATAATGTTTAAAGAAATATCGGCCCGCGTGAAACGTAAGGGTGTATACCGTGTAAACATTTTTCAGGGACGCGTAAATCTACCTCGACGAGATCGGAGCGGAGTGTCTCGTGCCTTAAAATTCGTGACTCTCGCCGTGACTCTCGAGTGACAAGCGACGTGTCGCTTTAATTAATACGAGATATTTTTTATTTTTGCCCGACGCGGGGAAAATCGATGCTGTTTTTTTTTTCTCCCTGTAAATTTCCAGTACCGTCAATCGGGAAAAATTGGCACGTCCGCGGTGTATTTCGCGATATTGCGCGATCCAGCAGCTTTCACACGCAATATCGATTCGCTCGGAGGGTTTACGGGTTATAAATGACCGGTGTGCGAAATAACGGGATGGCAGACTAATGCCAATAATCGGCGTGGCATGCTAATGTCGTCTGCGCATCTATTACGCTAAGCCTGATGGATCCCTCTTGACATCTCGTTCCTGGAGCGTGAATACCTTCGATCGCGACGAACACTCAAGATATCTATCGTTCTGCTAGCTAGTCGGAGGGTCGTTTCACATTTTGCATCCAAATAAGAGGAATTAACACGTGCGTCGCATACTTTTCTCTCACAGACAGAAATAACATTGCAAATGAATCAAAAAAAAATAACTGAGTCGAAACGATGGAATTCGTTATGCGGCAATACGTAGGTTGAAATAAATCGTGATATTTTTTTAGTGCAAAATATATTCCCCGAAGGAAGAAACCGTCTCATTAGATTTGGCACCCCGATAAAGTGCGAGAACGAAATTGAGAGTATCTATAAAGCGTAGAGAACAAGAGAGAGAGAAGAAGAAGATATTGAGGAGAAGAAAAGAGGAGAGAAAGGCGTTAAGATTCTTAAAAACCGCGAAGAGGGTGCTTGTCCCGGAGGCAGCTGCCACCCTTGTACTTTCCTTAAGCCACGGCTCGTCGGGGGCGGTGAAGTACCGCCGACGGATAGTGGGAGAGGGAGGGGGGGGGAAGGAAGGAGGGTAGAAAGGTAGTTTTTCTGATTGCCTGAGAACAGACAGCTGTCCCAATCTTTCTCAGCCCTCAGGGAGGATCCACCGCACTTTTGGCGAATAATGCCAATGGGGAGTGTTGCTTACGAATAACTCGAGTATGCCTGATCCGGGGTAAATCGAGAGTGAGAACGATGAGGAAATGAAAGGAAGCGGCGAGACCGGACAGCCTTTAGCCGTCAGCATCGACAATTGAGTTGTCTCGCTGAAAACGGATGACGGATCGTTTAAGATATTATGCTCGACCTATTGAAACTTTACAGCACGTTGGAAGGCGCGAGGTTTATGCGGGGAGATTGCTTCAAAATCGATTATGTTTCCCTATTGTTATGCTACACGGCGATTCTTTACTCCTCTATCCCCCCCCCTCTCTCTCTCTCTCTCTCTCTCCTCATAGTTAATAATTTTTATATACCGAATAAAAAGTTGGTGTTGATATTCCTGGAAATAATTCCGGGATAAAGAAGTTGAGAGAAAACATTGCATCTCTCAGAAGAAAGTCGATTAAAAGGAAAATGTCGTTGCTCCGCAAATAGTAACGACGGCGAGAAGACTCGTGAAAAGCTTTAGCTCCGTTTCTCGGCGAGGAACTTCGATCGAACCGCGCAATCTCATCCTCCTTAGAGACAAGTGTAACGCGCTTAAAAATTGGCGAGAACTTTTATTTCGGTCTAATTTTCCCCTCGGGACTCGAGGCGAAGAACGAGTGGGAAAGGGAGAGGGCTGAAAGGGGAAACGTAGCGGGGGGAGGAGGGGGGGGGATATAGACACGGAATAAGAACGAGAAAGAGAAGGACACGACGAGAGTTTGGAACGATTATCTGAGTTTTAAAACAAACTCTCGAGTGTCTGCGAAGTCCTTCGCGAATCAGAGGGGGAGGAGGTCTGAGGTGCCAGAAGGGAGATGGGGGACGGGGAGAGGGGGTTGCGGAGGTGAGATAATATGCTAATGCCAAGACGGAAGGTACATGAGAATTTAAGAGGATCAATGTGCGCAGTACGAGATTCGTACGGGGAATGAGGCATTACAACGTCCTCTATATTGCTTCCAGGCGATTAGATTCCTGAAAGTTCGTTGAACGCAGGCGACTAATTCCGACGAAATTAAAGTTTCGATTTAACGGCGCTTTTATTAGATTTGAGTATTCAATATCCATTTGCTCAGGGATGAAATAAATGACGGAGTGACGGACGTATCGAATTCGTGAACAATGAGCCGAAGAAGTGGAAGATTTTATACCGCGTAAGCAACATATATCACGTTTTCTACTTTCTCAGTTTACTTCTTTAACGTAATACGTGGACGATTATATTATAGATAAATGTTGAAAGCTTAATGAAATAAAATAAAATAAAATCGAGTTATCGCAAGCCTACAGAGAAGAGAGAATGGATGTTATCTATTATTAAAAGATTTGCAAAAGGTTATATAAAGCGTAAGAAGAGTGTGCATTTCTATATAACAATGCAGTTTCCATTATTGATATTGCGTTAATTATTTACGGAATTGATTTAAAATAGTTGCTCTGATATGAATGAAACACTTAGCAACCGATATAATGTATGCATTAGAATAGCCGAATAGAATGTGTCAGAATAGGATATGATACCATTAATAATAATTAATGTAGCGCACGGTTAATCCCTCGAAATGTAGCGTTTAGCGAAATGGACGCGCATCATCGTAATGCAGTACTATACACAGCCACGGGCGTATTCCCACACTGAACAAAGCCATTAGTCCATCATTAATCCTTCATTGTAGATACTCTACTCGTTGTACATGCGAATACGATCTGTTTAGAATTACATTGGGGAATGTCATAAAATTACCGATAAAATGAATCCTCCATCTATAATTAAATGTAACAGAAAAAGAGTCGGAGAATTAGCGCGAGTGGGATTTATATCACGCGATCTAAGTAAATGTCAAGATATGTTTTCGAGACGAAACAAGTTTCAGGGGCGAGCTAATCGATCGTCGATCGATCTGCCGATTAGATTGCCTCTTGGTCAACGTAGCATAAGCTGTGTCGTGACAGGAAGAGAGAAAGAGAGAGAGAGAGAGAGAGAGAGAGAGAGAGAGGGGAGGCCAAAGAAGAGGAGGGGGGACAGACAGAAGCATGTACATACGAGCCCTCGCACGCGCGTGTACACGTCGTTCTTGTTAACGAGCGCATTATTAGGTGCACCATGCTTGGCTGAATTTCACGTAAAGCCGTCGCGCGGCCCCTTACACAACGCGCGCCGAGAAAGCTCGCATGGGAAAGCCCGGCTTGCAAGCTTATGCGAGATTATGAGTTTAGTTAGGAAACAACTCCGAGAGCTATGTGCTACGTGGCCGAGCTTACTTTTATAACCGATTATTATTACCGACGGGGTATGCAAACCCCGTCGCGAGGGCTCGCGGCCACGCGGCCCGAGTTTACCTCGACGTCGAAGTAACGAGATACGGAACAAATTTAAATGTAACACATATTATTGCCACACGCACGGCAAGAGAGATGAACGCGTAGAAAAATCGTTTCGTTTCAAAAGTTCCAATCCAATCGATTTAGATAGGAGCGTATCAAAATGGAAAACTTAAAGAGCCCGTAAATGTAATGACGTGACACATAGTAATTTTTTTTTTAGCAATCTTCCATATTCATTTCTTACAAGAGAAAGGAAGTTAAATAAATTTCCTCTCTCCCTGTAAGAATCAGATCGAGAATAGCCGGGCGAGGCCGGGCGAGGCCGGGCGAACGACCCGCCGTTAAATTCCGCTCCTAAACGATCCCGGGGCGATTAACGACGTCTTGCCTAATTCTCATCTCGTGCCGAGAGGTCCGACCCGCCTTCGGCACCGAGCGTGCTCGGTGGGTGGCGCTAATTTTTGCGCGTAAGAAAAGCCGCGCGGAGGAGAACGGAGGAACCGCGCACCTGGCCGTTTTCCCATCCGCGGGAGATCAACGGACAAATGACACGCGATTCCCTACAAGCCCTCGCGATGGCGATGCTCCGCATTTACCGTCAGTTACAAACTACCCGGCCCCCGCTTCACCACCCTCGCCCCCCTCTCTCCCCCCCCTCCTTCCCCCCGAGTCACGATTAATGTCTTATTCGCGCGTGCGAGGTTTTCTCCTTGAGAAAAAGAGAAAGAGAGAAAGCAAGGAAAAACCAGGAGATTACAGCGGGAGGCGAGAACAAATGCGAGAAAAGCTGCTATCTAGATATTGTGTAATATTGTGTTTCCTAAAATTGTCTTTCCGCGTGAAATTTTTGACAGTAGAAGAACGCCCGAGAAAATGAATTCAACTTCGAAGAGGAAATTTGTATCGCGTGTGTAAAATTAACTTATCATTTTGTAGAGACTTATTAATTATTTAGAATTCTGGCTTTTAATAATTTAGATTAAGGTAATTCTAGTTATTAAATCACAAAAATTGCATCTCATTTTCTCTCATGTGAATTTTTTGAATATTGTTTATTATTAAATTTCTGGATTAAATATGACAAGTTTATCTGGCGATAAACTAATCGTAATCTTGGAGTTGGATTTTTGTAGTTTAATGGCCAGAATTATTTGTCTAATCTCTCATAGAATTTTAACAATCGAAAAATAAACTAAAACTTTTAATAATTAATGTGTTTTTTCACAAAATGATACATACCGAAGCTTTCGCAAAGCGCGTGCCATTTGATTACGACGTCGGCAGTAAATCCACGGCGCGGTAATTCCTCCTCTGGCAATTGTAGATAAAACTTGAATAAGTCATAGACTTAATTTAACCCATAGCAACGTTCAACGACGGTCTGGAGCCTTCCACGGAGATTTCTTAATTACGAGCGGGACCCTCTAAGACAAGAGAACGAGGATAGAGAGAGAGAGAGAGAGACGGAAGTCCTGTTAGTGGTTACAGGGGAAAGGGTTTTCACGGCGACGAGATTTAAGGATGCTTCTTAAGGAAAAAAGAAAGTCTTCTCCGTCGCAGATGATAAAGCATTTCTCTAGCGGCGCTTTGTCATTTTTATCATAATTATTTACGAGTTAATTACTCCGCAGCCTGGTTGTACCGGCTACACTTTCTTCCGTTTTAGAACGAGAAAAATGCTTTATTAAGACACTTCGGAGATAATATACCTTTTATGAAAAGCCCATGATAGATATGCTCCCTTTCGTTCTTATCTTGCCCGATGCATAGAAACAAAAGCAAAATATTTTAAACAAAAAGAATCGTATAAAGTTAATAAACTAAAGTTTTATATATAAATAGGTTGTAATTTATATATATTTTTACATTCACATAAGATAATAACATATCGTGATTAAGATCGACATCGATTTGTTCGCGTCACGACGAATTTCGAGACATACCAGCACAGAGTAATTGCCGAAAATGGAGGCTTAATTCGGCGCCGTGCGAAAGTTAGTATGATCAACTTATGGGCCGAAATCGTGATGAAGGAGGGGGAATTCCGTCACGAGGGGTTGAGCTACACGATCTGCCGAATTTTAAGCCTGTATAATTTAACACCTTTACTGCAGAAACTAAGAGAAACTGAAGGGAAAGACAGACAGAGAGAGAGAGAGAGAGAGAGAGAGAGGGAGAGGGAGAGAGAGAGACACACGCGTGCGACGACGGCAACGAAGATCGAAAGAGGGAGAGGAAACAGGATCGACAAGATAAGAAGGAAGGATGACGAGAGGGAGACAGGGTGAAGAGGAAATGCGAAGTTGAAAGTTTTCAACGGCACTTACCTACCTTGGTACACTCCCTGCCTCTCCCATGGGTGCTCTGTACCACCGGTGCACAAATATATAGTCACCAGATAAAGACAGAGATAGATGAAGAATCGATTGTGTAAGAATGAAGAGGAGAGAACCGCCCAAGTTGAGTCGCGCCGCCCCTCCTCTTCACCCGGGCACTGAGATACAAATTCATTCCTCTGGTCTTTTGTTTTTGAAGCGGAGACTTAGATAGCACGTTAGAGAGAGAGAGAGAGAGAGAGAGAGAGAGAGAGAATGATAAGGAAAGAAAAAGAGAGAGGGACGCAAATTCGTTAACGTTTCTCAAGGGCGGGAATCTGCGCTGGATTTTACGTGCCGCGCCGTGAATAATTGTTAAAATTAAATAACGAGGCTGCTAGAGTCGATTGATCGACCGAATTTATTCCCGGATTTTGTGAGTTGCCTTCTAATCGGATTAAATTCTTCAGAATTACAGATTCACTGTCTTATGTATTCCGATATGCATTTAAGCGTTTTGGATAAATGGACCTCGAGAATAAATCGAATTTAATTCTTAATCGGTATGCTTCTTGTTTGGTTAAATGCAATTCAAAGAGAAATTAGGCGTATCCATTAATGTTATCTAATTTTGGTTAAATATCCATTACGTTATACATAAATTATTATTAAAATCGATTTCGATAAATTATATAAAGCATGTTTTATTTACAGTCACATGTCAGAATCAGTGACGCGATTAAATTAACAAGTTAATTCCTAATAATTAATTCCAAAAAGAGCAAGCGTACAAAACTTATTATTTATCAAACTTGATTTATAATTTTTTACTTTACTGCCCCAGAAAAGCTATATGTGTCTTTTCTATAAAAAGAACTTTCTCTAAATCCTACCAAACATTTTAAATATTCATCAAAATATATATCATCAAAATATATATTTTCCGCAAAATGAAAATAGGGTCTGTTGAATACAAAATACAAGAGAAAGTCGCCGTCCACGCGGTTTCTTGCACTTTACAGACAATCGTTACGACTATTTGCAGCAATATCGTTCAAGCGATAATTCAATGGTTTATTAAAACTTCTTTCTCAATCTATGTTACAGCTAGAGTTATAATCTAGACAAGGACACGAGTCACTAACCAGAATTTGTTAACTAAGGCTGTCAGTGCGATTCACCTTCAGTGGTACGGTATCACTCGCATTGGTATAAATCACACAAATTACAGTCTAGTTGTCGAGCGAGATCTTAATAATAAAAAACCGAACGCGCATGTAAATAAATATATAACGGATATTTCTGTGCGCATATACATATAGAGATTGATAGAGAAATACGAATGTGCTGCCTCGATTCCGCGTTTCCGCTGTTTCGCGGTGGTATTGCTCCGCGGTTACCTGCCTCTTTTATGAAGGACGTGTGTGTGTGCCGTCCCGGCGTCACATAAATTTTCCGCTAAGTCGAGATCGTCGATCTAGCCAAATTGAAAGAGGAGGCTGAACCACCGAATATACCCGAGCGCAGTCCGACGGCCCTCATAATCCTCACGCGTCTTCTTTTATCTTGCAGAACGTAGCCGCGGGTGGGCCTCAGCGACAAGCGAACGGGGAAGCGGCGGCCCATAACCACAACGGATATCCACCGCCAGCCAGCACGAGCGCCCATAACGTCCTGAACCCCATGAATAATTTAAACGGTATCAATGCGCAAGCATCGTACGATGCCAAATGACAAACGAAGTAAGCGCCGATATATCGATTGAGTCGCGCGAGGGAGCGACTCGTCCGTCGTTCCCGTTGTCTTCGTCGGCTTCGACCGGCGCGCTGCTCGTCCGCCTGAAACTATCGTCCTCCCTGACTTTTTAGCCCAACACGACTCGCCGGCAGATCGCGCATAACCGAGTGTCTCTTAATTATTGAAAAAAAAAAAAAAAGAATAAAATAAAAAAAAAAAGAAAAAGATATCAAGCTCTGCGAAACAAAAAAAAATGTTATAGATATGTATTATATAATCGCATTAAACGGTCTGCTTTGTGTCGCGATCGGAGATCGATTGGACGAAAATTCGTTTGTGTAAATAGAAGGGTAAAACCGTGAAAAGTATAATAGTACATCGCGGATAACGCGAGTAAGAAGGCGTGGGAAAAATTTCAAATGTATATGTGACGAGATATAAAATAATTAATTAATAAGAATATACGTATATATATATATATATATATCGTGATATTCCGTCTTTAAAATTGACATTTCCCGATAAGATTACAAGCAAAAGTTACTAGTTCTCTCCTACGCTATCTTACGCGTCGTTTGGCGAATGCGTATTTCCCGGACGAATTATTATTCCACCTCCGAATAGATTCTTTCCGATATAGGACAGAACGTGAGGGAAGAATAATATAATATGAATATAAATCCAAAAAAAAAAAAAAATGCGTCTTTCGTTCTTGCATTTCATTAGATTCTCATGTATCCGGGACGTCGAACGAACTCGTCTTCCCCACGCTCGACTGGCTAGACGATAAATAAATAGATAGATAGTTAAATAGATAAATAGATAGATAGGTAACGGAACGTATATTGGCCAACTATGGCGAACTATTGGTGCTGTTTAGATTATAACTGCGATCGAGATTGCATGATTCAATTCGGATCATGCCGAAGCATCGCTGAAGGGAAAAGGTAAGAAAGGGAAAGGAAGCAAGACCGGCGTGAAAATTTACGGGCTAGAGAAGTATTTCCGTCGCTCCGATTCTCCCTCCTCTGGATTTATCCGCTTTCATGAAATCCTACATACAGCAGACGCGTGTATCGACGCGACTTCCGGCCGGTGCAAGATATCTTTAACAGCCGGCGCGCGTGTGTCATGAATCGAAACCCGAAACTCCGGGGCGGTAAATAAAGTTTGGTGTCTCGCGCTCAACCGTTCGCCCCGCCGAGGGTGGCGTGCCGGTGAAGAGCCACACACAGGATGACCCTCGGAGGGCCTTGCTCCTGCCGGACGGACATTGAGAATGTCGAGATCGAATCGAAGCTTCGAGGCTTCCGAGAAAACGAGCGAGTATTGCAGCGGCAGCCGCTCGCCAGCACGCCACCCCATGGGGCTCATACGTTAGGGGTGACTTAAGCATTGTTTCAACTTCGAATCTCCCGGCAGAGGCCCAGATTGATGTCGCGAACTTTTCCGCTGCCTTATTTGCGAGTCAGATAACGAGACTGAGTTATGCCCAAAGTTCTCTCTTGATCTCCTCTCTCTTCCTCCGGCCCGGCTCCGTACCGATCGTATCAGATCACGAGGAATACCCGCTGTTGAGAAGGATGTTTTATTTCCTTCCTCTTCGGGGATTCGTCGTCGATGCCGAAAGTACCTACGTCGAACGATAATAGGCTGGCAGCTGTGCGCCGAAAAACTGCTGAAAACTAATCCTTAAGAAACGCGATCTTCACGATTTTCTCTCCGGCCGCGAGGAAGAAAGAAGATCTTTGTCGCTTACGATTAGCGAAGGGAGGCAATAATTATTGTTGATTATTGACGGCAAGAAGGTATAAAAAATAATGGAAATAAAAAATAAATCATATTTCCTGGAGGCTAATCGATATAAATCTATTATTAATAAATTGCGTTAACAAATGTTTTCTACATTACTCTATTTTCTTATGTTAGATAATAAAAATAATATGCAAACTTTATGCAAACACAGTACATAAATGACTTATCAATATTTCTTATACGTAATATTTTTACTTTCTACATAAATTTATAATATTTTATTTCGTGATATATATTTCGTAAGTTGTGTATGTACATAAATATTAAATGCCTGCAATGATCTTTTGAATTACTATGAATAACATACATTATATATAACGTATTAATAACGAGTGCCAATTCGTCAGCGCACCTCTTCGACTTTTCTTCGCGAATGAAAGCATCACACGAGTATGCATTTATTTCAATTCTGCCAAAATTAATTTGATCGTCGTCTTGAATTATTAAGACGACGCGGAGAGACCTATTACCGATTACTTGCAGTTTATATTTTGATACTACAACACGAATCTCTACAATTCACCGAGCGCGTTGAAGTCGCCAGACTCAATCGGACGATTTCTCTCGAAACGACATTTAAACAATTACTTGGACGAGCGTAATAAATAATCCCTTCGAAAAATATGTGACGGATTTCGGAATAAAACTAGCATAGTTCCTAACGCGAAAAGTCTTCGACGATGCGATCGCGATCGCTGAAGAAACATTTGTACCGTACTATGCGACTGTCGAATAAACGTTTAACAAAGCGTAGCCTGTGCGAGAGCATCGGATCCCTTTTGTACATTGTACATCCTACGGTATCGCTTTCGAAATCCCCCGCATAAATCACGAACAGCTTTAATAATAACGCATCCGCTATTGCTCGCGCTTGGATCACGATGTACGAAAGAAAGACCGAGATCATTAATTAAGGAAGTGTGCACGTTCGCTAGTATGTAGATACGTTTTGTATTATAATTCTATCTATAGAGGTATTAAATAAATTTGTTTCGATGTTATGCAAAATAATTGTGGTTGTGAATCGCATGGCATGGAGGTTATCCGGGACAACCAAAAGAAAAAAAAAAAAAAAAATCAGCTCACCTCGTTCCCCGTTCTCCTCGGCTCTCTTAAAAGATTATTGTTCTTGTTTCCGCGATATTGATTCGCGACGTCGCGATGCGGAAATCAACGCGCGGAATGACTTGCGCTGCCTCGGCAGCCTCCCGTCTGCTCCTTTTGCATTTCCTCCGCGCTGGTACCTCCCTTGAATTATTTAAGGGCGCTACGTGATTGGCCGACAAATCCGGTCTGCCTCAATAATTTACCAATCATACGCGGTCCTTTGTGTTTTATACGCCGCGTTTCGAATAAATCGCATTGTGTATTCAGGAGAGCTGCGTCCAACTCTATTCGGGTGCGAATGCGAACCCTCTCCGCGTATCCGACGTCGAGGAGAAAAAAGAAAGAGCGAAGCGAAGAAACGGAAGAGGAAGCGACCGAGGAGAGATCGCGAAGGGAGGGGGGGGGGGCGATCGCGCGCACGATTCGCACGAATTGACTCGAATTTCGGTTGAACATCGCGAATTTATGACGATGAAGCCGCGAAGAAGCGCAATATCCCTATCCCTCCGTGAAACGCTCGGGTTCACAAGTATTGCTAACGTCAGGTTAAGTTTAATATTTAATGTGGCCTACAGCGGCCTTGTACTGAATATTTCGAACGGAGGCTCGCGAGATCGGAAATTGGAAAGAAGAAAGCCATCCTAATACCCACGTATGAATTAATACGTGCTTTTTATACTAACGTATGCGGGGGGGCGAATTCCGCTTGAATAAATGCGTAATGGAGGATGATCGAAATCCAGTCTCGCGGCAGACTCCTCGGGAATCCATAAAGTACACCATCCACAAAGCAATTTGTTCTCTGAGAATTAATCGCGCTCGCGATGCTTTTTAATATCGACGTATCTCGACGGGGGGGGGGGAGGGAGGGAGGAGAGGAATTTGACGGAACAACCGTTGCCGGATAACGGAAGGTGATTTAACGTCACGAGCGAAACTGCTTATCTATAATCCGACGAGCGGCCGAGCGGAGCGGTAAGTAAACGAAGAGGGAAACGAGAGAGAGAGAGAGAGAGAGAGAGAGAGAGAGAGAGAGAGAGAGAGACGGCCGAGGCATTCGATGCAAATTGGCAATTTTTCCTCGTACGACTCGCGGTAATCATTGGCAATTAGAGCACGGGGCATTCCCTCGGCCCTCTCTCCCCACCCTCCTCCCCCCCTCCCGATAAATGTTATTTATGACCACGATTATCCTGGGCGCACCTAGTCGTCTGAAGGTTCGCCCAACTACAACCTCCCGACTATCTAATTGGCTGTCGATTATTCCTGTTTGTACAAAATGCGGCACTTCGTTGCGAGGGCAAACGAGGAGCTCCCTTGTCGGATTATTCCTTTTAACTGCCACACTCATCACACGAGAAACGAACACGTGTTTACGGTAAGCGGTAAGAAATATAACCGCGGAAGTTTGTGTAACAAAGCTCGCGATCTACGATTGCCGGAAAAAAAAATAAGATATTTATAATCTTATTTATCATATAAATATATAAAGAGTTTTCGAAAAATGTACATATAGTATATGAAAATTATACATTGAAAATAGATAGGAATTATCAAATTTCCAAGTCAAAAGTTTTTCTCACTTATTTTTCCTGGTTCCTGGTTTTAAAATTTATAGATTTTAGAAAATTGTGACATATTTATTTCATAAATTATATTTGCATTTGAAATAAATAATAAACGAACAATTTTGAGATTCAAAAAAAAACAGGCTTTTTAATAGAATTTTAATTTTAAATGGAAACTATAGGTATTAAGTTTACATATCAAAAGAAATGATTCAGATTTGCCAAAAAAAAAAAAAAAAAAAAAAAAAAAAAAAAAAAAAAAAAAGAAAAATATCAAATAGATATAAAAATCCTAATTGATATTAAAAGCAGGAGAAAAGGATTTGGATTCAGTTTTTTTCAGTATATTATTACACTTTTAAAATTCTATATCGATATATAAAAATTATAATATTATTTTAAAATCCTCACCTACGTCACGTGAAAGAAACGTTTGACAAGCGCTTGATTATCTGTTTACTCGCCGGAAGTGCGCATCGAATCGCGTTCTTTCTTCTCGTTACGCGGAATCGTTATTTCCTTCGTTCGGACTATCCTCCGTGTTTAAACTACGAGCAAATTACCCGTCGAATCGCAAAACTTCCCGCAGCTACGTGCAACTTGGGGAAACGAGCGTCATTATCTGCTCGCTAACCATTTTTCCAGGCGCCCTTTCGTCGTCGCGGAAAAAAAAAAAAAAAAAAAAGGAAAGGAAACGCCGTGACGGCGTAACGTCGCGGGTAGGTTTGCGTAAATCACGCAGATCATGTATCGCGCGGGGAAACTCGGAGAGGGACGAGACTCGCGTAGCACTTTTCCGCGAGTGTGCGGTCTCTGAAACAATATTATTACTAAAAAAGCCGCCCCGGCTGCTTCTCGCGAGGTCCGCCCGCCGCCGCCGTCGCCCGCGCGAAGAGAAATGGCGAGCCGCGGACCGTCCGGCGACGGAGGAGCGATTAATTAAAAGAGCAAAAACTGTTTTCATAAAATTCATTTGCGGAAATATGCGCCGACTGAAATAATATCCGGCCGCCGATGGGAAAGCGCGTGTCCCGTTCCGGCACGGTCGGAAAGCGGTAGCCGTGCGTTGTCGCGTCGCGTCGCGTCGCATTCGAGTGTAGTAAAAAGAGCGAGGCGAATAAAAATGAAGGCCGTACAGATGCAGAAGTTTTCGCATTTTTTTGCCGCAGCTGGAATATACGATGTGCAATCATACGTAAATAAGAGTGTTGTTTGGCTCGAGCTCTAAGTCGAAATCGCTAATATAAAAATTTGTCTCTTTGGGTCTCTAATCATGCGCGATAAGAAGAGACGAGATAACATTATTGATCTCATTGATTTCATTGCACTTATGAGATAATTATTAAAAGACAGAGGTCGAAATACAGGAATATCCGAGAGATAATTAATTTTATATAATTAGTTTAAAGATAGTATCCGATTTGAGGACGCCATAAAGATTTATGAATTTCAAATACTTTTCTTTTCATTTTCGAATGAATATAATAAATATGAATAGATGAACTATCAAAAATTAAGGATTAAACTGACATACCACGAGAATAAAAACAATTAATTATAATTAGTGCATCTTTATATTAGATAAATTAATTAAAATATATAACGTATCTGTGAGAATGAGTATTTCTGTGTGTGTGTATTTGTTTCGTCTACTTATTATTACTAGTTGCTGTAAGGCGATAGATGTGCATCTTTTGTTTTTTTTTTTTCTTTTTTGATAAGCGAGCGAGTGACGAGTGTGTAGGAGTCAGTTCGAGCTTGAGAATCTCAGAGTTAAGATCTCTATTAAATTTGTTCCACTGTTCATTTACACTTTCCCACATATCTAATTCTCATTCTACTTTTATTTTTATCACTTTTTTTTGTCATTTTTGTCTGCGACGTATTTCATATCGGATTTAAGATAAATTTGAACCGATTGACACCTTGCAATTAAACTTAGAATTCTGTTGTATAATAATACACTGAAATATGTCAATAATTAATATACCGATAATAAGGTCTTTTGCAAATTCTGTGTGAGCATATATATTTTCATATACGTAATAAATTGATAAATATGATTGACCGTACTTTAATATTAAAGTACGGTCCTAATTTATTCTAGCCTAATTTATTTATATCTATTTTAAAGTAATGGATTTAAGAGATATTTTATATATATATATATATAATATCAGCCAAATAAACATTACACATCTTATTTATTTAAACAATTTTCATAGATCCATTTCCTTAATTTAAAATTCAAAAAAATTCAAGACTCACCGATACGATGCGCAACAGCAAGATTATATTTTTCAAATATAATCCTCTATAGGACTTTTTAAATAAAAATCTATCTTTTGTATAAATAAGCTGAATAAAATAAAATAACAAATAAGTAATAAGATATTTACTTCTGCGTTTCTCCGCTGATATCTGATGTCTCCTAGACCTCCTCCTCCTCTTAGATTTTATCGCTGCTTTTTGTGGCACTCACATAAATTGTGGCACTCATTCGCGATACACGTTTTGAAAAATAATTGCGAGCTAAAACTAAATCTACACTAAATCTACACTGTTAAATCAATCAGATTAATTACATATTTATCAGTTGAATAAATCGCTATACTATTCGAGTCGAATCGATCTGATTCAATCTGTGGCGGTTCGTTGATGAAAATTCGAGAATAGAATCGGCAATTTTACCATGAATCGAGATCAATAAAATCAAATTAACGGATAATTAAAACGCAATGAGTCTCTGTCCAAGAATATATAATCAAGATTCAGAATTGCATTCACAGTAAATTTGTGAAGTACACATACTATTAAAATAAATGCCCGATATTTTCCTATTACGAAACTCACTATCAAACTCAATTACTCTATGCTGTCATTTTTTTTCTTTCCTCTATGAAAATGTTAATCAAATCAATAAGAAATCTAAAGTTTAATTAAATAATTATTCAACGCGTTTAAAAATATCCATAAAATACGATCGAGAATAAGCATCTTCAAGAAATAATTCATAACAGCAGAATATTGAAATATTGTCTAATATTTATGCGCGCGCGCGCACGATTTATTATATCAGATATATTATTAAACATAAAAAAAATAAAATTTTATTACTTAAATAGTATTCGAGAAACCATCAACTGGTTGTACAAGCTAGAATAACATATAATACATTTAATTACGAATTAATTCGCAAAGTAAATTAAATAATGCGATTGTCTGTTAGATGACATAGTGCAGGAACTTAGAAATTTCCACACTTTATTCCATTTTCCTTAATAGAAACATCTAATCGTTACATCTGCTTGTAACGCGATAGCAATGCGTTGTTACAATTTCGCATGTGATCGCGGTAACACGTATTGTTGGCTCTGTTCCCACGTTAACAAAGCGCAGATACGCCCTGGCACGAACTTCTGTGCACTCTCGCAACGTGAGATCATTCATCTAACTGACTGAATGAAAAAATAGTATAGTTTGCGGTGCGCCGCGCGCGAGCCTATAGAGACCCGTGAATGAAAAGTCTACGCTTAAAGTGCCAATAACTGCATCTCTATGTGCGCATCCGTTTGCGCTTATCGAGCGTTAAAATAACCACCTGTCCGCCGTCGATGCAACCCCACAAAGTAACCCACGATTTCCGATTTCGCGAATCAGACCAAGTCAAGTGCCGTATGAAATATCGATATCCTAATGACGATTTAATTATCGCATATATAAAAAAAAAAAAAATAATGATAACAACAATTCAGACCGATAATGAAAATTTTACGCATTCCCATGCTTAATTATTTCCGAATATATAAATATCACCCACATTTTATAATTTTTATCGTTTTTTATATTCTTCCTATTTTTACACGCTCTTTTTCACATGTGACAACACATGTGAAAAAGTTAACTCTACACGATCTCTATAAGATGATCTATATAGCTTATTCCAGAATAGCGAGTCTAGTCTTCAGCGATATATCTTCATCCGTGCATTCACTCCGTACATTTTTCCTTCCCTCTCATCGCCATTCACTCGTAAAAATCTCTCCACGCCTTTCTGAATTCCGAGTTTCCTTTCTTGCTCCGTGCAAGGCATCCCTCGCGCTTTCCGCCCCATCGTTTCGCGAGTTGAGCAGCGGCAGCGGCACGTGATTTAAGCGGGCGTAAAACGGCCGTTAAAAAACAAGAAAGCTCCTTAACTTCCACTTTGATTGGCCAACTCGGTTTATTAAAACGTCTCGCGCGACACCGGCCGCTCTTTCTTTCCTCTCTTTACTTTTTTCACGTGCTCTCGTTTTCGCGACGCGACGTTAACTTCTCGAATGTCCGCTCCGAGAGGCCGTATTATTTAGTTGCCCTCTTCTCCCCCGCCAGCCTGCCCTTTTCTCCGTCGAGTTTTACTGCTCCTTCGGAGCGGGTTCTGCCCCCGCGATACTACAGGGCATATTCGACCCTTTCCTTAATGACACTTCTCGAGACGCGAGTTTATCTTTGCAAGCTCGTTAACGGCCGAGTATTAAGCGAGTAACCGAAACAATGTGGCAAAAGTGACTCGGTGGATAGACTCGATTGCTTCCGAACGATGTGTAAATGACAAGACAGTATCCCCCACGTGTGCAATATCAGACATAAAAATATCGAAAAATATGCGTAAAATGTTACGAAATGAGTCTTTTCAAATAAGTAAATTTGTCTTGAAATATTCACCATTATTAATTAAAGCAGTGAAAAGGTAAAACCAACTTATTTAGGTTAACATCACTTTGTAATTTTCTTAGCATTTTTCAGATTTAAATTTAAACGGGGGATTAGCATATCTCCCCGTACTCGTCAACGACGACACGCGACTTTTCAAGTTATATTTAAGTCTCAGTTACGATTTACATAGTATAAGATTTAATCTCTGCCCGTGTGTCGCATGGAGAATTCCATGATTATTCATAGCATTCCACTATTATACACGCTTCAGTGTTAGTTCCTTTTTTTTTTTAATTTAACGAATAATCTGTGGTTATCTTGACCGAGTAATCATATAAGCGAAAGTCGCGTTTCACAGAAAATATTCTTACTCTCATATCCGTCACCCTCATCCCATTCTTCTTTCTTCTCTTTCTCTCTCTCTCTCTCTCTCTCTCTCTCTCTCTCTCTCTCTCTCTCTCTCTCTCTCTCTCTCTCTCTCTCTCTCTCTTTGCCTCTCTGCCCCCATCGTGTCTCTCTTCTGTAATATTAATTAATAAGGCAACTTCCGTCGGACGAGATACTTGCTGCTAATTAAGAAATACCTACCGCGCGCTCTTTTCCAGCGCCGGGGTGAGGAGGTGGAAAAATAAGAGGTAGAAATTCCATGCTGCTCTGGCACCCTTGAAACGAGGTAAACTTAATCCTCAGCCAAGTTAAACCAACTGCTAAGCTTTTCATTATGCCAAGAGCGAGCGAAGGGGGAAGGGATGAACGGAACTCGGTTGCGGGGCACCGCTTTTCGTTAATGCCGGAAAATCCGCATTGCTATCGCGTTTTTGCAATCGGGAAACGCACTTTTATACGTACATTTCTTAAAGCCGAAATATACGAAATCTATATCTACTGTAGTAAGAAACTTTTTATTTGCGAACGATAAACGTCATTTAAACGTCATTTAAAGAAATAGACAATTTTTTTTTTCGTAACCCGTGAATAATGCAAATGCAATCGAAATTTTATTCCCAATTTTGATTTACAATTAATTTTAAAGTTTATGAGTGTTAAAGAGTTATGATAAAAGTTCATTTCATAAATTAAATTTTTACTTCGCATCTAAACGAACAATTTACTACTACTGTGACATATAAAAAAGGAAGCCTCGGCTATTTTCAATAGAATTTTGTGATTCTAAATAAGAACTGTAGAATAATTGATATTAAAAGAGATCAATCTCACTATCAAGAAATCGAGGTAAAGGTCTTAATTGAAACTAAAAATAGAAGGAAAATTTCGATTTTGGAGTTAACAAATAAGCAAATATATAAATAGATAGATAATAAACAAAGCGAAAGTAAATGTAACGAGTGAAAATCGAATGTCCGATCAATTTTCACGGCAATCTAGATACATCGGCAGAAAGCGATATCGTCGTTTCCGTTTCCGCGTGAGATTTCCCGCGAGCGAGATTACGAGCGCGCTTAGGGTTACTCGCCTAAGGACCGGCATAATTCGGCGGAACAGTTCCTAGGAAGCTTGATGTGTCCCAGGAGTGCCCTCGCCGAGCGTTTTTCCGCGATGATGGCGAAGGAAAGAGCGGGGGCGACGGGGGCCGGGAAAAGGCACCGGAGCTTCGAAATCGCGCGTAACGCACGCGAAAGGCGACGAAAAGTTTTACGAGCGCGCCAGGCGGCACCGGCGGCTGGTTTGTATTGCATCAATTAAAAAAAGCCGTTCCGCAAAAATTCCATAACGCCGCGTCGCGTCGCGTCGCGTCGCGTCGCCGGCGAAGGGCGGGGGCGGGAGCGGGGGCGGTGGGGGGCGGGTGACGGGGCGCCCGTTTGCGTCAAATGTCCGAGCTCTCGTCGCTTTTCCGCGTTTCCGCGTCGCGGCAAAGCCCTTTTATTCGTTCGCGCCCCGTTTTGTCGCACGACCGATAACGACCGGGCTGCCCACGACTTAGGCATCAGTCGTTAATTAATTCGCACGTTTCCCGGCCATTAGTAATTGATATGGGAACCGTTAAATAAATTTTGCCGCAAAAATGCCAATAAAATTTACCCCGCGCAGCGGCGGGATTTATACGCAAACGTCAACGTTATGTGCGCACATAAGAAAACGTATCGATGAGAAATAGCCTTGACGCGACGTACGTTCGAGGAATTTATTTATCAGATTTCAGTAAGGATTCTCGTTGCTTTTGTACAGTTTCCGGGCAGAAAAGGGGGGGGTGGTCATTCGTGCGTCTCTCTCAGTCGATACTTATTGTTCGCCGGCTATGGAGAGGCGAATAACGTAACAACGATACACGTGAGCGAAAGTATGCATACGTAAGCGGAAGTCAAAGCATCCGAACTATCTTTTCATTTTGCTTTGTTCCGCGCGGGGCGCGGGACATACACATATGAAAATATGTGAAAAGGGTCGTCTATCTTGCGCGAGGGTGGGTGAGGGCGAGAGGGAAATGTCGTCAGTCGGACAAACAATTTTCCTGCGACTGTCCTCGTGCTCGTGTACGTAACTGAAAGGGGTGGATTTAAAAAGGACGCCGAGAAAATCGACGGAATTTCAACTAGAGACCGCGTCCCGCGATGAACGACGATAATGATACGCGAAATTAATATCGATGCATTCTGAAATAGAATAGATAAAAAAGACTTTCGTGTGTGACGTAAATAGAAAAATACCAAGAAAAATTGGATACTGGATTGGAAAATTAGCCAGGTTTTTTCTTTCACGTGGCGATATTTGAAATATTTCAATTTCACGCGATGAAAGCAAAAGTTAAGCCTCGAATTTTTCAAGATTCGGAGTTAAAAGTACTACAACAATTTCTCAAAGCAAAGCACGGGAAACTCATCGCTATGATTTTCGTGCGAAAAAAAAGACGGGGCTAAAAGCTACATTTTCATAGAAAAGTGCGAGTATCGAGAAAAAAAAACTGTTTTTGAATGATCGTGGTGTTTTTATAGAAGGTAATTTGATTAACTCGCGAGGTTGAAGTAATCTCGGCGGAACTAGGCGAACAAATACCATTTAATTGCTTTATGGTCTTTCCCGTAAGGGAAAGAATCTCGACCGCGTCGCGAAAGGCGCTCGGGTAAGTTCAAAGGCTTCGTCGCGAAAAAGACGGGGAAGCCTTTGAAAAATCACGGGGTGAGAAGAACTCGTTACCTGTCCTCGTTCCTGTCGCCCTAAGAAATGAGAACTTTTTCTACCGCGGTTCGTAACTCGGAACACATTCGGAAATAAATTATTTAACCAACGCTGGAGAAAGAAAGAATAAGAGAAAAAGGGCGAACTTGTTATATTCGCAAGAGGAAGCACTTTTATGCACAACAATGGAACTGTTATACATGTCTTTTATGTGAAAAGTTCAATTTAACGATATGAAGAGAACTTATATAAAAAGACAATCGAATAGAATGTTAACCCGGCCTACTTTTTATGCATATTGAATGATAGCGATATTAAAAATAGATATTAATTTAGCGTATCATTTCACAAAACTTAGGTATGCTTTTTAAAAAAAATATTAAAAATGTTAAAATAATGAAATACTTTTTTATATATAAGTATGTATTGTAAGATACCTAACATAATTTTTTCTTTCGAGATATTTAGTAAAGTAAGAGATGAAAAGGAGTAAATCTCGGGGAAACAACCCAGTGTAATAATGCGAACGTTAGGGTGGAAGTTCGTCGAAACGTGATGTAACGAAGATTAATCTTAGCTCTGTTATTCGATTTGGAGTCGAGTCAATAATGCCAATCTTTCACGCAAATTAGCTTAGAAATTTGAAGTTGAAATTCACATAGCGTTAAGAAATCATGCCTAAATCTCATTTACTAATCCAATCGCGAACTTAATTCCGAAATTTTCGATATCTGACACGTCTGTATGACAGTTATCTTAAATATTCGCATAAATGATGACAGTAGATACTCGACAGAACGTTACTCTCATATTGCATAGCTTGAAATAACATCAGAATGCGAGATATGACTGAAAAACTTCCGCAATTTTATGTCTTTTTTTATTCTCGGATTTTTGCCATCCTAGAGAAATTTATCGGATCGTTCGTCGCTCGCTCTCTTCGTGTGACATTAGACAGACTCGAGGCTACTCGAGTCGATGAGTTTCCTCCCGAGGGGAGGAAAGGGAGTAACGGAGAACGATTCTTCCGCGGGAGTTCTTGAATGAATCGAGCAATCTTGAGGTCCTTTGTTTTCGAGAACTGCCACTTGTAAATATAATTACCCCGCCGTACCGCTCTCTCTCCCTTTGGCTCGCCAATCCCGCGCCCTGCCGCCGTTCCTCTTCTCTCCCTTCCGCCCTACTCCGCCACTGTGTCTAATTTGATTCCGCGGTTGTTTTCACCCATCCTCTCCTCTCATCCTGCCCTCCCTGCCCTGAATTTCTCCTCCTGCCTCCTAACCACTAGAATACTTCCTCTCCGCCCCGGCGTTCTGTTCTGGGCGCTTCGCCCACGCATTGTCTCTTGTCTCTTCATTCAAATTACCCTCGACTTTCCCATTCTCGCGCCGGTACAACTCTCGCTGCCGTAGCCCCTTCCCGCCCTCCCTTCCCTCCCGCCCTCCTCCCGCCGTTCCGGACCTTCTGTCCCTTTTCCTCGCGTTCCCAGCCTCGCAGTTTTCACCCTTATTGTTGCGGTTTTATTGAATCCGTTTGCGCATTGTCTGCGCGCGAGCGAGAGACGCGGCTGTTGTTCAAAGAAAATTGGCGCGCGGGTTCGAAAAACGCACCCCCGCACCTCCTCATCCTCCGTCATCTCGCTCTTCTGTTCATCTTTCAGCCAGTCGCGCGACCCGTCCGCGAGATCGGGTTTCACGGCTGCATAAATACGGTAAAAGAATCGAGGACGTAATGTCGTAATATCGTTGTACGTAATCGTTTCGGCCAAGCCGTCGTGCGTGAATCGCACATACTTGCGTGACTTTTCACATAAGTCTCCGCGCCACCGGTGGGCACGAGCCGTTTCACGAATATCTTTTAGAAATAACAGGTTAATTTTCTAATTAATCCTTTCAAAGGGAAAATTACGAATATCAAATAAATTACAATACGAAACCGAACGGCGCCGCGTGTGTGACCAAACAATTTATATTTATCGCGAAAACTGCGAAATGTGTAAATTTCAAAAGGACAAGTTCAATAAATACGTAAATACGTTGCCTTTTCATTTATCGGTTATGAATGCTTCATGAAATTAACTTAAGCAATAGTACTTATATGTAATATAATAGCTCACGCGTGATATATCGAAACGACATTCGACCACAAAGATTCTTTTACTACAAAGCACATTGTTTCGCGGTTTAATGAAATACTCAAATAAGATCTTCACAAAAGCGACAGGACAAAATGTGTCGCGAGCCGTGGTTAAATCTCTGGCGCTCGCCGAGAATCCATAAGTTCGTTTCGGAGCAGCGGGGGATGGAAAAAAAGGGCGCTTAATAGCCGTCAGCCTCGTGGCTGTTGACTCGTGTAATGAAAATCAAGAGTAATCGAGAGGGCGATGGCTTTTGTCGGGGACGCATGAATTTCGACGGACGACCATTAATTATTCGAAATTAAATATCCTTCGCCAGCTTTAATTAAAATGTTTACGATATCGTTCAACTGGCTTATCGACGACATTTCGCATCGTTCATGTATTAAAAACAGACGGCGAAATCATTCGTCACGAGCGCGCCGATATTTTTCGCTTGCATACTCGACCTGCACAGACCGTAAAAAAAATATTGTTTTGTCATAAAAAATATTTTGATCAAGTGTGTAATATAGAAATTTGGAATAACATTTCGTCGCGTCCGTCGAAATTCTTCATTGCGTCCGTCGATTCCTTACTCCGAAATCTGTTAATGCAATTATATCCGCGGCCTCGGGTAATATTTCCGTAATTAAAATTCCGTCCTTCTTCGAGAGAAAGAGAGAGGGAGAGAGAGAGAGAGAGAGGAAGGGAGGGAGGGAGGGAGGGAGAGAATCGGTCCTTCACCACCGCTGACTCTTGCGAGCAAACGATTCTTGTTTGTCTTGCAAACAAAGGGTTTCTCGCGAGGGCCGGGGAAACGTCGCGGGGTGGATGACGGCGGTGGAGGCAGCGCGGTAGAAAACAGGGTCGGAATTATTACATCTTTTGTCCGAAGGCTCGAATCGCCCCGTTTGCGGAATTGCGCGATCGCGATTCAGCCGCAATTGCGGACGCCGAATGCCGCGCGCGCGGGTCGCCGAGGCCTTTGTTAGTTTTGACTAATTTCCACCGCGAGGGGGGAGGGGAGGGGGGGGAGTAATCCGCTTCAATTCGGACTCTCGCGAGCGATCCACGGTTATTTCATGAAGCGATATATTTCACGTTCATATGACAGAAATCTCCTTGGTTATTACAAAATGATTCTTAATTATATGTCCAATTGATATATATATATATCTAATCAAAATGAATGAGTATTTTTTTATTTCTTTGTGGATAAATTGTAAATTGAAAATGTCCTACAATGTTCGTGACTTAAAAATTTTTAATATAAATAAAATATATAAAATAAAAATGGCATGTTTCGCGATTTATTGATAAGCTTGGTTCTCCATCGGAGGCAATTGAACGAGAGACTGCCGCGATACGGCGGACTTTAAAATTTAATGCCTATTTGACGCTTGCTGCACCGTCACCCCGATCTACCCCTTCGGGCGAGTTTAATTCTTGTAGGTCCCATCGGTGACTTTATCGCGAGAAATTGCCACGCTCCGGAAACCGTCGTTACAGCATCGTTACCGTAAGAACTTACTGCGGGCATTGTTACGGCTAATGGTACCGAACTTGGTTAACTTTCAGTTTTACCGCCGATTCGGATTAAGAATTTATGATAACGACTGGTTCTCGGTCTATTATCCAGCGCGAAGGGGTGAGCGAGACGTTTTCCAGCGTCGCGCTTTAATTATGACACTCGCACAGTTATTTTTCCGTCTACGAGAACATTACATCGCGTTAGGGGATGTTCATCGTTATGTCGTGTAAGCACTTTCGTCTTGGAATTGATATATATATATATGACATCGTCGCTTATCTCCCACCACGACGAAACGTTAAAGCTCTATCACGTACCGAAGATTTTTTTTTTTTTTTTTCACAAAAAGTTGATAGCTCAAAAAAGAATATTTCGGCTACAACGGTAGCTCTACGATATTCTTGAAGTTCCATAGGAGGATTGCTCAAGGATACTCTACATAATTTCAAAACGTTTCCGCATTTTTCTTTTCGTTCTCTTTCACGACACGGCACGATACGGCTTTAAGAGGATCGGGCAAAACACGTCGAGGAAAAGATGCGAGTCTCGTCTGTCATCTAATCCGAGGACCTCTCGCCGACAGGCAATTGCATTAACGAAGAAACATGGCGCGACAGGAGCGAACGCGCGATCTGAGGCCAAAAGTTATAACTCCACTCGACTCTCTATTTTTATCCCCCTGCCCCCCTCGCCATCGTCCGAAAGTACACCCGTGGCGTGGCAACTTCTTCGCAGTCGGCTAACTTCTGCTAATAATGGTGAGACATTAATTTCGTGCGATTGGGCCCGGCGGACGGCCGCGACAAAGGCAACAAACGGGATGGAGCTTGGCGAGGAGGAGGAGGAGGAGGAGGAGGAGGAGGAGGAGGAGGAGGAGGAGGAGGAGGAGGAGGAGGAGAAGAAGACGAGGGAGTTGGATGAGATGATCCTCTCTCGTTTTCTCCTTGGTGGATCCTTCCTCTCGCCAGTCCTCCCTCGCATTCGAATTCTCTCTTCGACGAGAGAGAGAGAGAGAGAGAGAGAGAGAGAGAGAGAGAGAGAGAGAGGTATGCGTTTTAACCCTTCTTCTTTACGCCGTATAATCCTTCCCTCTCCTCCGAAGCGAAGCGGTCGATATAATCGCGCCACACTGCTGTTCCCGTGGGAGCCATTGCTCCCGACACGATTCTCCGAAGGACGAAACGACGAAAAGTTTAATGAGTCCGCCTACTGCGCGTTTTCGGCCGCTAAGATTGCGGCCGCTGCCATTTGCCTTGCTGCTCTCTTACGATCTCGGTTTGTAAGACACGTGAGATTTACTCATACACAAAGCCGGCCGGCCGGGCGATTAAGGTTCCTTTTTCGATTTAATTTTCGTTTAAAATCCCGATCTCCAATTACTCGCTTCGATCGCCAAATTTTGTAGTGGCCGAGAGAAAGAAAGACCGGCGCTAGCCGGGTAGAGAAAGCGTATTATTAGTTTTACTCCCTTTCACTTCGATCGATTAACGAGCGTCATATTGTCCGCACATCCGGCGAAGTTGAATTGATTGATTAGATCGAAGGATAATCATCAATCATCCGCGTTTGCTGCTTGGCCGTCGGCGCGGCGCGGCGATTATGCCGAATACATTCCGCAATCCATTCCGCGCGTCGAAATCTGCGGCTGGAGGCAAAATCGTGCACACGCGACGAATCTCGCCGCGACATTTCGCGAGCGTAAGCGCCACTAGACGCTAATGGGCCGTCTTAAATATGTAAGGGTAGTCTGCCCACCCGGGTACGAGTAACAATAAACCAACACTTAAGACTCGGCTACACAATGCCGAGTCGCATCCTTGGCGCTAACAATCTCGCCCACGAGCTTCCTGCATTGAGCTCCACGTGACGTAAATCGCCCTGATACACGCGAATTTATTATAAGCACGGAAAATAAATTATTAAGGCTCTCTGGAGATTTTAAATTTCAGCAGCCTTAATAAAGTGAGAGAGATAAAAGCCAGTACTATGAATTTAATTATGGAATATTTCAATATTATATCCTTTCCTAAACTAAGATTTCGATTCTTATTTTGTCAAAATTGATTCTTAGTTATTAGATTTTTATTTTACGTGTGCACTAAAAACTAACTTCCAGCAAGAATTCCGACGGTCACATCGTTTTCTCCCGAAATGAAGTCGTACGAGTCGCGTCCCCGGTACGTCATAAAAGCTAACAATGATGAAAATATTAGTTCTTAAAGCCGCACGGGGTGTCGTTAACGACTCTCTTGAAGCGATGTTGTGAGAAGTTGTCGCTCCCTCGATGCCCGTCGAATTTCTTTACAAATTTTCCGCACATTATGTCTCTCTCTTTCTCTTTTCGTCTCTCTCTGTCTTTCTCTTTTCCACACGCAAACGAAATAAACAGTTATAACTTCTCTTCCTATTGTAGTATCGCACAACACCCGAATGGACTTCGCTTTTCAAGTTTCATTTTAATCATCGTCGTTCGTCCTTTTTCTGATAATATTTCCAGTGCCGTAAGAAGATAGAGAGTAAAGTGACTTCGAATGAACTATATATAGAATCTATTAGGTATAGCTATCTCAATTAAATATCCTAAATACCTTTCTAATACTACAAAATAATACTGCAAAAATTTTTAAATATGCGCAAACCAATTTGGATGTTAAAATTATTTTCAAATGTGGCCAAATTTTTGAGATACCTCAAAACTGCCCCTTTACGAATAGCAGCTTATTGCTAAAGAAGACCCGAAAACGAAAATTTGCAATTATCGCGAGGCAATCGATATTTTAACGTAACACCGCGTAAACGAAACCTCTTTCGGATGGTACTCTTAAATTCGTTGCTTAAACGAAACGGCCGACCGATAACGGACGGACGATTATAAATTTAAGCGCTTTTAGCGAAAGGTACGTCAGGTCACAACCGTTTCACACGCAAGCTGCACTTTGCATGCCGCATTCCGGACGGCTTGCCACCCTTGTTTGACCTGGCCAAGTGGTGTTGCGCTCCAGGTCCGAATGCATAATTAATCGGGTTATCAATTAAAGGCGCACCGGTGACTCGTATGCCGCTCTCGTATGACTATCGACTTCTCATTTTATCTAACCGACCCACTTTATCGGGGGCTGACTATAAATATTGACCGAGTGATAAATAATTAAATTAAACTCGAAGACGAACTGTCTTTGCTTGAAATTAAAAATCACCAACCGACGGTTTTCACGATATCCTGAATTTTTAACTCTGAGTATTTCAACAATTCAGCTCGAAGTAAAAATTCTGTTAAATTAACAATCGTTGGAGGAGTTGAATTGAAAATAAATGTTGTGTCACATACTGTATGTCAGTATATGTTTAAATATTGTCTCGATGTATTGAATACCCTTGAAACTTGATATTCGCAAAAATTTTATTTCCCATCGTTTATTACACAAAAGGTATTGATATTCCGATATCGATACAATCACCATTATTACTGATTTGATTCCTAATATTGTTAAAGTATATATGATACGGGACACATTCCGTGTATAAAGTAATGCGATGCGTATTTATATTGCAGCAAAAATTATTCGATCCGTTATCGGGCAATAATCCAAAATATATACAACAGCCGCGTAACCCAACAGTTTATATGTAAAGATTAAATTATTAATTGATCTGTTGTGTTCCGTATGGCCGGTTATAACATTTGACAGGTAATAAAGAGTAATAATAATCACGGTATTGCAAAACAAACAACTGATATAAATCCGAAATAAATTCGCAATTGGCATTAATTCTGATTCTTCAAAAATAATCGCATTACTTTCCGGTGCTTTTAAAAATTCACAAGAATCACACACAGAAATCGCATTATCTGAAATAATCTCGCTGCAGCGCGATTTGATTTTCAGAGAAAAATAGAGACGTTTGATGAACATTTCCTGCTATATTTCCTGTCAAACAACCTGTCCTGTAAAATCATTTTCCTCGCTCGACATTTGATTAAATGCTATATCTTTCCGTAAAGCTCCTAAATTTCAATATTGAACGTTTTACCCCGATCATAAAATTATTATTCAGGAATTCTATTAATTTATCAACCGTTTCACTGAGAAAAGAAAATTAAAGGTTTTCGTTAGATGATCATTATTTTTATATCTTTTTAAGTGCAAAAGTTCAATTTAATAATGATAATTCATATTGCATAAAGCATTCACTTCGATAAATAGAAGTGAAAATATCTACCCCACTTTATTCATGACTCATTATACACGTATGACTAATTGCTCATTTAGTTTATTCGCTACGAATTGAATACGTCATTGCGTTATAATAATTGCGCTTTGACAGACTTACGATATTTGCTTTGCATGCCCGAATTAAAAACGGAAAATAGAAACTAAATGTGTATTATCAAAATGCAAAATAATAAAATGCAAAGTAAAAAATCTGACACATCATATCAATTATAATATTATCAATAATTATCTATCTCTCTCTAATTATCAATATCATTACATTATTATTATTATTATTATTACACTATTATTATTACATTGTTATTATTATTATTATTATGTCGTTCTACCTTGCGCGTTTAAAAGTTGTAAAAAATACGATGAAACAAATAAACGCTTCTCGTTTATTTTATTTATCCGAAATATTCCTGAAGTGTGGAACAAAATTCTTTAAATGATTTATATTTGATCGCGAATCGATGCTATGGATGCATCCAAAATGCGCGTTTGCAGACCGACACGCCCTCGCGTATGTTAATATCGCGATTGATTGGATACCAACCGAATCACAAAATTTACCATCGAGGCGGACGCTGCTTTGCAGCTTACCGACACGATTAAATAGTGAACCGTCGGCTGATGTTACCATAAGATGTTATTTGCCATCGTGCAAATCAGGTTAGCATCGGTGCACTGTCGCTTCGTGTAGATCCGTGATCGCACGAAGTTCACCCGACGAAACTGCCGCGCGATGCGCAATGCGACGAATCGTAACGCCACTGCATATATAGCAAATGACGCTACAGTCGTGCGGAGTACACTCGATGAATCTCTCGCCTTATCGTTAAAAAACTGTATTCCACAGCGAATTTTCATCGAAAACGAACATTTGAAAATTTTAGACTCAAAATCATTTATCAAATCATTACAATTACCTATAAATAAATGAAACAACATAATGTACGATATTTTTTTCGAAAATTCAGCGAAATCGCACCGATACTAATCCGTGATTCAGTTACAAAGTATCGAAATAAACAAATACCTGGTGTTGATTTCGCACACATTGCACACATTCCTGGTTGTGTTTCGGGGGAAAAATATCCAAGATTGAAGATATAATATTCAAGACAATATCCAAAGCGAAGAATGGTAATTTGCCGGCCACAGAGGTAAATTGTCGATGGAGCACTGAATATTTCACAAGCTTAGCACTTCACACATTCACAAGCACTGCATTTCACATGTACGCATGATATTCACACGCGAGATTCACTCTTAAACGATAATGATCGCGAGAAATTTTGGAGTAACTCGGATGTGAGTCTACATCGAATCAACGCAATTCTAGAACTAAATGCGCGGGACATTGCGATTCTTAAAATTTCAAATTGCGAGAACCAATCACGTCGCGACGATCGGGTCTTTGTTCTATCGAGGTGTACTTCGAGGTGGCGTGCATAATCAACTTTTGGCGGGCGAAAAAGGCGGGTGAAGCGAATATGACGAGAGAAATTAGATATAAAATCGTTTGAAGTTTAAATAGTACCTTTAACAAAGAAATAGCATTCAAGAATGTTTCGATAGAAGTAATGGAAATAGCGAATTAATTGTAATAATTCACCGATTGCAAGTGATTATATAATACAAATAATATTTACAAATATTTATTTAAGAATCGAAATAGTGGGAATTTTGTAGGAATTATTTAACATAAAAATAAAATGCGCATGAATTGAAAAGATAAATAATATTATATTGTATGTATCCATATGTCAAAATCGATTTTCATATGCTTTATTTTATTATGAATCATTTAAAGATTACAAGAATAACACAGTTGGAATATATCCGTAATCTTCGAAGCGAATCATATTCGATTAAATTTTTCGAACTGTAAATATCAATAAAATATAGCGTGATAAGCATTATCTCGTTATCATTAAATAGAGTTATCACTAAAAAGGATCATCAAGATTAAAGTTATGACAATTTTTTCAATTTTAAACTTAAAATCATTAAGTATCTCTTTAAAAATCAATTTAAAATTATCAAAAGGTTAATTAAATTTTATTAAAAGTTATTAAATTTTCTATTAAAATTTGAACAAATATTCGTGTAAAATTGATTCTTACTTTCTATATTAAAAAAATTAATCTTATTATTGTTGTATAAAAGGATGGGGTATAAATGTTTTAACATACCAATAAAAATCAATATATACTTAAAGTTTATGAATTTTATTAATTTATTAATTATTTAACAGAAAAACGAAAGCTTCGCGTTGCATCTCTAACTTTTACTAATTGTAAGCGTAGGGTTTTACATTGTCAATCATATATTTCGAATTTTGCCTATATATTGGATTTACTCTGGCATATTAGGAATGTATTATAGCTTGCAACGTAGATTGTCCTTGACATGGTTATGAATTAACAGGTGCAAGGTTTGCATGTGCAATTTCCACCCGACTTGCAGCTACACTGATCTGTAAAAAAATAGATATACTTATCAGTATATTTATTATCATAATCAATTTCAATTTTTCTATTAAAAAAATGGAATCAAATAAGTTCATATAAAGTTTACAAAATAAATTGTTTAAAAAAAAACGATATTATTCTACTTATATTAATATTATTCTTAATATTATTCTACTTGCATGTTGCAATAGTAAAAGTAGGAATTGTTTTACAATTTTAAATTTTATACCACATTGTATATTAAAAAAATTATGAAAATAAATGGTGAGAAAGAAACGGTGGCGTTTCGGAAAAGCATGAGTCATTTCATTACATGATTGAAATAATCGAGAGCCTGATGTAGAGGCTTCGAATAACGTATTACGCGCAATTGCATCATGCAACGAAATCGCGCTGTAAGCCTTGCGGAATTGCGATGCACGACGCTAAGCGACACAACAAATGCTGGTGTTGGCCAGCATTACTCGGTCATTGTCCGCGATGGAAAACAAAAAATAATACAGTTACTAGTCGGAGCGCATTCTTGTCCGTCGATGCTTTCCGTTTGGAGAGAGAAATATTTTCGACACGGTATTGTGAAAGCTAGTTAGACACCTCGCAACCGGTTATAATTAAAAATAATAATAACTCGTTAGAGACGTAACGAGCAAGCAGCGAATTGTGCAATCGGAGAAGCGGACATGCATTGTTAATTTTTAATATAAACATTACCCTTGCATCCGGACTCACAACACGAGCAGTTGTCGCCACACTTGCAATCCTGGCATTTATCTATAACAAATTTAAAGATTTACGTTATATATTACGGATTTAAAAATTTAAAGATTAAAATAAAATACTATTGATGTATATTACAAGCTATGAATTACTTAAGAATTATGCATATATATCAGGAAAAAAATCAACCAAGAAAGACATAAATAAAAATCAGCATTGTTAACGATGTACAGTGTAATATTTTTCTTGTGAATTTGATACATTTTAGTTTAGATGATATTTTTTGTAATAAATTCTATAAGGTTTTCAAGATACTTATTTTAGCATTAGTAATAAATTAAATTGATATATTAATAACTGTAAAATAGTAAAATTTCAGCTTTAATTTAGAACTACGTTTCAAGACTGACAAATCAGCAGCTAATTTGAGTTGAAATATCTTAAATTCACAAAAAAAATTATATTGCGCATCTAATAATCTTCTGGCTCTTATTGGCCTTTACTTATGAATTTAAATCTCAAGAGTCTTAAATAATTTATTTGACGAATTGTATTTACGTATTTTAATAACTAATCAATCGTACTTTGACCACCGCCGAATTAATGATAATTAATGATAATTAAAAATCAATCGCGTGACATCTTCTTACAGATCTTGTTTTCTGATTTATATATTACACCGTACGGTGATAGTTTCCTCCACGGATCACCAGTGACAATTGAGGAAACGTCATATCAAATTCTCTATTAATGTCCATTAGGCATTCATGAGCGTGCTCACCCTTGCACTTGTCGCATCCTGGTCCCGGCATCTTGGCTTTGGCTTGTCGCTCGTACGGTCGAACTCTCGGATAACACAGCGGAATGCTTACTCGCCGGTAGAACGTTGTGACTTCGAATTTATCGATCGTTCCCCACCAAGGCTGGGTTTGGTTCCGGGCGGACTTGACGGGCGCAACGCGCGGCGTGTGCAATCGTCAACTTGCGTGCCATGCGCAATTCCTCAGGGCCGTGTGAGCACTCCGTGAGCAGCACGAGTTTTTCAGGTTTTAACAGGTTGTCGGTCAGGCTGACGCAGAAGACGGCGTGTCACATTCTCGCTCGGTCAGCGGTTGCTATTTCTCCTGTAGACATGCGATTCGAATCAATGCGCGCATAATCAAAGTTCAAACAACAAATTTAAATTTCACAATTTCACAATGTCAAATATTCATTCTTGTCTTCGTCGGTTAAATCGCTAATCAGAAAAACTTGGAAATTGTTGGAACCATATCGGATCGATAGTAGCTTTACACGTATAGATTTAAAAAGACCGTGACAACAGATCAAATAGATCATCTTATCATATTATTTCTAAAGAATGTAATGATCTAACATATTTATGAAATGTCGCATATTACTTTTCATTGATAAATTAAATTTTATAATATTAGAATTAGAAAAATTATTCGCGAATAAAAAAATTACTCATGTGAGATCACTTAAATGTTTAAGGAACGATATTTACAAGTACATTATACACTTTCTCGGTACTTGACCTGTGTCTATTGTATATGTATCAGGAAGCGAAACGTTATATAAGACCAAAAAAATTTTGATCAAGTCTGACATAACAAGGACACTCAAATCACGTTAACAATACGTGGTGGCCTCACATAAAACGTAGTGCCCTCCTTCCTAATAACATAATTAAAAATTCATTTGCCCGTGATATTGGCACAGATCTCGAAGGTGTTATCGACTCAAGATCGACAGCTCTGTCTGGTTACCCATACGAGACCAATTACAAGAAACGACGCAGTATTGCTGCACTGTATCGATAACAAGAGAGGGAGAGAGAACCTTCTCACAATATTCTAGATTCTGAAAACCACGCAGAGACTGAAATTGCTGCGCATTCTTCGAGACACTTCTACCTTTTTGCCATATTTACGTCGTTCTTTTACAGATTTTACGATGTTCCTCGTAAAACTATTTTTGCTCAAAGTAACTCTCATTACTTAAAAAGCGCTCATTAAAAGCGCTCTGTGTTTTTTCACTGTAAGCATGAAATAATTCTGTCAGATGCTCGTATATACCGATTATTTTCTTATTATTTTATCCTATCATTACACGATATATCAAAACAGATACGAAAAAAATAATTCACATTTATTCATAAACATACATATGTATGATCGAATTTAAATTTTATAATTAAATTCATATTTATTTATAGATATATGTATAATTAAAGTTGTACTTTATAATTAATTAATGATATAATCAATGAGTATCTGATGAACTTTTACACTTATTTTGCTAAATGATATCTGAAAATATTTGATGGACAGAGCTTTACTCATATGAAGTTAATCGATAATTAATATTTACTTAACCAATTCTTTTGAAATTGTTTATAGTTCGAAGACATTTTTTAAAATGTATTTAAAAAGATTGCGTGTGATTACTTAATTCGATGGTTATCCGAATATTTTTAATTAATTTTAATACGAGTCAGAATTTCATTTAGAAAAAAATTCATCATCAGCGCCAAATAAATCTCATTCTATATATAAATATGAATGTGAATTATTTTTTTCGTATCTGTTTTGATATATTGTGTAATGAGGATAAAATAATAAGAAAATAATCGGTACATACGAGCATCTGACAGAATTATCTATCAAAATTATATATTCAATTACAATTTGAATTATTAATTTGTATTATTTCTGATAAAATCATAAACTATATTGTCAATTTATGTGAAAGTTTTTGTGAAACATGTGAAAAAATATGGATCGAAACGAGTTATTTAATTCTTAATTTATTTACAACTTTTATCCTGTATGATAATCTATATTTTTTTATGTAAGAAATTCAATATTACAGATTATAAATTTATATTCTACAGATATAATTTATATATAAAAATATAGTTTATAGATTTAATTCTCTTTTTCTTTCTTTGTAATACAGCACCGTTGTTATCTAGTTATCAAATTAAAATATCACATTAAACATAAAAATATTAACTAATAACTTTTTTGTACATGAGAATAACTATTTTATGACTTATCTATTCAGTGTACACAAATTCTTCTGCAGAACCGTAATAAGTTTCAGTTGGTTTCAAGTAATCCATTTGAACTGATTTCGTAAGACCTGAAATAATTTAATACAGAATTTAAATTGTGTATTATTTGTCCTTGAATACTGAGTTCTCTGAGTTTTCTAAAATTATTTTTTGAAATGCAATCTTTACCTTCATGTTGTATCGCAACCTTATCTTTCGTAGAGCATCCGTTTATGCGATTTCCTACTTTTCGATTTCCTATTTTCTTTATCTGAAAAAATTGTTAGACTGTTACAAATACGTTGTTTTAGTATTATCAAACCAAAAATTCAAACATATACTGTGATGCATACATGTGATGGGAGTTTATAATGCACTTTTGAATGTGTACAGTTGTTATCGGCAATATTTTTATTTTTTACTGCCATTCCAATCAGCTTCTGTAATAATACAAAACAAAATTGATTACCAATGTATTGCGAGATTTTATAAAATATATTTCTATTAATACCGCTTACATCTCTTGGACGTTTCGGAGATAATTGAAACTTTGGACTGGGTGATCGCAAAAATCGCTTTTTCTTCGGTGTTAGTGGTATTTCATTTGTTTTAGGCTTTAGATTTTTTATTGGAGAATCTATGCCCTTTATGTACAATGCAATTGGCGATATTACGTGATCATAATTTCCTATTTGTCGATAAATGCTTTGTGCGTGCGAATTAACTTCAGGTTTGTTTTGCTTCGTTTCTGGCATGTCAGGGAAGTATGTGCGCTTTGGCTTACAACCTTTGTTAACAGGTGATTTTCCAGGAGTTACAAATAGCCGTGGCTTTGAAACAACTGGTTTATTAATAGAATGTTTTGTTGACGAAGGAGTTGCAATTTTCTTTCTCGAAAACTTTGGTGTTCGTAATATTCGTTTATCACCTGATAAAGTTGATAGTGCATGTGCACCTAAATTTTCGTCGGATATCAACGTGGTTCGAATATTTTTCTTATTATAAGGCATACGAGGACTGCACGATTTTATTTGATGGAATTGATTGAGCAAAGGTTTGTACTTTTCCAAAGAATTTTGATACTTCTTTAAGTACATGAGAGTTTTTAAGAATTTATCATCATTTGTAAACGGTAACTTACTAGTGTACTCAATGTTCGGATAAGTTTCTTGTGTTTCTTGTGTTTCTGTCGATTCCGAATCAATATCCATCATTATTCTTGCTGTATCAAGACATCTTTGTCTTTTCTTTGCAATTTCATACATAAGTGTATTTTCAAGATCATCTAATTCAAACATTTTATCCTTACTATATTTTGTTCGCTGTTTAAATACATCAGATAATCTTTTTGAATTTATTCTATCATATTTTTCGCCTGAAAATAAATCGTGTTGCGCTTCGGGTGTATTATTATATTCATCTGGATTTGAGAAACATGTCCGAGCTTTCTCAATTTGCTCATTAATGTTAACGGAATCATCCAAAGAGGCCATTTGATTGTCACATGCACGCAAAATATTATCCATATTCTTCTTTAAAGGAGATTGAGATTTATCTTGTAAAGTAGCTTTGTATTCATTAGGATATAATTTTTCGCAATATGCTTCCAAGGATTCAAATGTACTTGTGCTATCATGCAATGATTTTTTTATATTCTTCGACATTCGTCGGTAGATTTTCTTAGAGTCTTTACTATTTCGTCTAGAAAAAGTGGGCGTTGAATATAGACCAGGAGATAAAGTATGAAACTTACATAAGGGATCAGATTTAGATTCCTGACTTTTTCTTCTTGTACACGTTGGTGTCAATATATTAGGAGACTGTGGCCATTCAGGAATAGTCTCATCCTCTATTAATTTGCACATTTTTTTAAGTTCCTCATTGAATTTATATGAACTAATTTCAGAACATTGCAAGGATGCACGGGAATCATTATTTATAACCGATTCTTCGATTATTGTTAGCAATCCCTCTGTAAAAGCTTTGGGTGAATTGTAATAATTTGTAGACAAACGTCTCAAAAAAGGCGTTTGTGGCTTATGTGCTTCTTTTAATGGTTTTTTATCTGCCAGCCAATGTAGGAATGTTTTCAATTCAGAAGGATCAAGGTCTTCTTTTAAACTTTCTTCACTGGTAGAATCATGCTTCTGATCTTTTATATAATGGCAATCATCCTTCTTATTTGGTAAAATCGAAGGTTTTGACAACGATAATGCATTAAATGAAAGAACAATCATTTCAACTTTTTCATGGTGACTTACTTTAGGTGTCATCTTGGTAGAATGTGGTAAAATCTGGTTGGCTTTGATATTATAATTAGTATCCCTCTTTAGCATCGTGTTAAGTGTACCATAGCTCTTAGATTTTCCAAGTTTTTTATCACATGAAGTTTTTTCCAATGAACTCTCTGACATAGACCGCCGACGATTATTAATTGAATCGCATTGTCTCACAGCCTTGTTTTTATTTAAATGACAGAATTTAATATTTTTACTGTCTGTAGTTTTAGGCACTGTTGTATGAAGATTAGATTGTTCTTCAATACTGCTGCATTCTCTATCCAGATATTCATTATCAAACAAATTTATACGTTTGTTTAAGTCAGCTTTTATTGTCCGATATGATGATTCTTCTGACACAACCGATATATCTTTTAGCAAAGGCTGTCTGTTACTGCATGTATCTTTTTCAGAAGTGTTGTATGAATCAGATGATGAAATACATTGTTGATTGGTCAGATTACCTGCTAGGATAATAGAACCAGCGCGAGTTTTCTTACTTTTTGTATCTTTATCATTTTCATATAATTTACTTCTTGTAGAAAGTAAATCATCTTCTGAAATTGTCCGAGATGTGGTCTGACTTGATTCTTCGTCATTTATTTGACCTATAAACATATATATTTAACTTAAATTATATATTCAAATCCAAGCATAAAATTTAAAGAATTATACATTATTACATATTAAAATTAAGTTTTTGCAACAAGATTATAAGTTTTTCTTTTATCCTGTTTTTATTAATGCACTGGACTATACTAAAATTTTCTTTCTCACTTCGATAAAGTCTGTGATGTTAACAAAACATTGTTATTAATGATGATTTATGAAATGAAAATAATTCATAAACTATACCATATAATTTGAAAATATCCATGAAAAGAAGAATTTAATTTTCTTTCTTGTTTTCTTTTGTTTTTTTTATAAACTTCAAATATATATTTATTTTATTTTAAAAGTGTACACTAGTTCAGCAACAGAAAACAAATCTTTGAAATAATATAAGCACATGTGTATACATTTGTATATATTTGTATATATATATATATATATATATATATATATATATATATATGTACATAAATATAATAATGATTATGTTATGACAATTTTGACCAATTATCTGAAAATCTATAATACTTGTGATAAATACTATATATTTTCAGTATTGGCAATATAATTAGAATTTGAATATAAGATATACATTATATGTATACAAAAAAAAAATAATATATTTCTCTCGTAAATGCTGATGGTGAGATCAATAAATAGGAACTAATTGGGATATCACATCATCTTCCACTCAATAATATGAGTGTAATATATGTTGTATATAACAGTTATTAGTGAAATATATTAGATATGTTTGTTGTTAATTGATGTTTACTAGGAAAACATCGCCATACTTACGAAAACTTGTCAGAGCATCTGTGAAATCATTGGCATGTCTTCGTCGGGCACTCATTTTTGTCGCGCAATAGTGATAATAGGAGGAATTTCTTAGGAAAAATCTTTCAGAAATTCACAGAACCATGCAGAAACGTAACACCCACAACGGACCGCATAAACTTACGCTAAACCTTTCGAACAGTCAGGTGTACCAACATAATCGATCACGTGATAACATAATTGTGTATCTATAGACCTATACTAAACTAGAGAGAAACTTGAAAGCGGTTATCTTGATTTTTTTCATAGAATCCCCCTCCCCCCCCCATGACACAGCTCCAGCACACTACCGCCAGTACAATCATTTTTGAATTTGCAACTGCTTAGCTACATCCATTTTTCACTGCCGATAAAATCGCATTCAGATGCTGCAATAAATGAATTAAGAATATGCTTATATAACTTAAAAATTATTTATATCAAATTAGAATCATGTTATCATTTTTTTAAATTAAAATATTTTAAATTAACAAAACAATTACAATATGAATCATTAAATAAATTTAATATTTTATTTATTTGTAAATTAAATTTATGTAAAATAAGAGAAAGTTTTTTTATATGGGAATGCACTTTTTCTTTCCTTTTGCACGTTTTATCCAATATAATTTAATATTGAAATAATATTAATATATAAAGAAATATAATAACAGATTAGATATGAAAGTGCATAAATGCCAAATAAAATATATTTTATGTAAATATATTATAACAATAAAGGGCACGCAGCTTTTCGATATATCAAGACAATATCTGTTGGACAAATTATCATTTGCAAAAAGACATAAATTATCATTACGCTTCAAAAAGATAAGCGCTGATCAATAAATATGAGCCATTTTCGCCGCCTGAAATATATACATGAAATAAATTTTCTTTAGGTTCATTTTGTAAAAAAAAAAAAAAAAAAAACGTGAAAAAGAAAGAAATGTTGATAGCTCGCGAAATTATGAGTTTGTCGGATTCGTATATATTTAAAGGCAACGTGTTTCAATTGAATGTAATCCATTATCTAATTCAAACATTTTTGACGTTGAGCGTGAGTTCTCTTAAAATTCCTTTCTTCACTTAAACATTTTTGCCATATTTTAAATTCTTTTTTAAATTTACGTATCGTTTTGTAATACGTATAGTTAGTTTATCGTAACAATCTGTTATTGTAATAGATAAAATTTATAAGATATATATTTATTTTAAATAAATTGTAACGAATGTATTAAGGCGTATTAAGGCTTTGGACGCTTATCATTCTATCTTTATTATAAAACATACGTCAAAGGAAGATAGAACAATATTTACAGCGCGTAAGCGTCCACTCTGAATGAAACGGCAAAGCTCATGTAGAAGATACTTAAAATGTAATGACTGATATTACTTAATATTTTGTGTTGTAGCGTTTCGTTTCGAAAATTAAATTTTTCTATGTAATATTGTTGGAATATTTCGCAGTTAAACTATTGTGTGTTGCAGCCTTGAATGTGCGTTGCCTCGTGTATTTTTACGCACCGCGGCTGACACGTCACGTGTTCACGAGATCACCTTTAAGCGCAATTTATGGATTTGTGAATAAGGAAACAACAGTTAAACTATTCATCAATTTATTTGTGTGTCAAGTCAGCCACAACAAGGGAAAGAGGCGCCGATCAATTTCACGAGATGATTTTCAATGATGACGAGATAGATCTCAAAGTCGATCTTACATATGTACGAATCGGATAAGAGCTAAATAGTTTTAATTCTAGAAATCCGCAGTTCCAGCTGCAGTGCACGGCGAAACGCACTATCGCACGTTACTCGAATGTGCCGAATGATTTGATAAGCCAATAAGAAGTATATAACCAAAATAATTTACATAACAAATGTAAAATCACGATATGCAAATTATCTTAAAATATGCAAAAAAAAAAAAATACATAGTTTCGTCAGGTTAGTCTCGTCGAATAAAATCAGAAGATAAAGTCATAAATAAAAACAAAATCGAAAAAAGTTTCCGTTGCATCTTACAGCAAAGTGACTTTAGAAATTTAAAAATACTTTCTGAAATTCTGAAATTATATATATTATCCAATTTCGAGTGACTTTATAATTTGTTAAAGAAAATATTTTCGCGAAGAATCGAAAACGAGACGACGCGATCGAGCGTTTGCATCTGACGTCGCATCTGAACGTGCTTTTAATCTAAACACTAGCAGTTAGAAAAGGCAGATCTAATTTTGATTTTCACACTCAACACTGATCTGCTTTCGTGGATGATTTGTTTGCTCGACTGGCGACAAACAGCTTAAACGCGATCGCACACATACATATGTGCAGTCGCGGTCGCAAAATCGGGTGGAAAAATTGGCTCTTCGCGACAGATTTTACGCGATTGTTCTTCCCCGATTTGAGAAATAGATCGCTACGACTACTAAAATTTCACCCTCTGAAATCTTTCGAGCTATTTATCTCGTACGCGTGGTAAAAGCGCACAGTAGCCAGGCTCGTTATTCTCGACTCGATTTCAAAAGTACATCTTTTATGTCGTGATACCATAGTTTTCAAAGAGTATATTTATCAGGCTACTTAGCTCGTAAAATGATAAAAGCTTGTTTCCAATTATTTAAAAAAAAAAAAAATTTTCTATATCCGACGTAACATATCAGATTCTGAAGATGTATTCGGAGTATATCGCAGAAATAAATTATGTATATGCCTTTCATCTCGAGTTACATTCTGTATTAATTTTTTCTGTATTACTTACAAAAAAAATATTAATTTAATTTTTTTGTAATATGTATGTATTGAAACCGTATTCAATATTTACATTTTCATTAGTTTTTATAATATATAGGGTGATTTAGAACAACCATTTGTTTGTAAAATGACACATTCCTGACTTAATTCTAAGACGATTTTTTTTACCAAAATTTTGTCCAAAGCTTAGTTTTTAAATTATAAGAAGAAATGGATTATTTAATTAATTATGAAATGAGTACAGAGGGTAAGCAGGGGGGCGGCAAACTCACTGTTAGCGAATGATATCTCTCGCGCCGGACAGTGAATTTGCATCACCCTATATATCTCGAATGTGTATAGGAATAAATGACTTCTATCCAGCAAACATTCTCAGAATCTACATATGTTAAGATATTTAGTTTTCATAACATTTTTTTTAACATAATTTTTTTTAACGTGCATTTACGATTTGCTTGTATAAATAAACTCGTATAACTTTTGAATTATACAGAATGATTCAGACTAAACGTAAAATAAAATCTTTGAAATATATTTTTGATTTGATTTTGATGAAATGATATTTCTTTTTCCAAATTTGTCCGAAGAGTAATTTTTGAATTGTAAAAGGAAATAGTTTGCACATTACGCATTTGATATAAGAAGAAACAAGGCTTATTCATAATCAGATGGCACGCAAAAAAACGCAAATAGTGAGACTTTAACAGTGAAGGAATCGACTTTAATCGTCAATCGATTAAATATCAATAATTAAAAATTTTTAAATAGTAATCGTTTCAATAAGTTTTCAATAATTCTATAATTAATCGATCCTGCTTTCATTTTTCTACATAGCAATAATCTTAGAAGTTTCGTTCACGCTTCTATCACTTTCTTCTTACAGCTCCGATTTTTAGCTTTGCTAAAGAATTCACAACGAGTAACTATTTCCTTTTTTTATTTCATAATTCAAAAATTAAGCTTCGAAAAAACAAAAGTTTCGAAAAAGAAAAAAATTAATACAAAATAAAAGCAGCGTGGTACTTCAAGAACAAAGGTTCGTTTTTGAATCAACTTTTTTTAATAAAAAAAAAACTGTCGTCCATTCAAAAGAATTCACAAGGCGCAAAACAAACAGCAGTCGTTCTCTGGCGCGAATATCGAGCTGAGAATCCCGAGAATCGGCGTGGATATACTAGACAACTGCAAGGAGAAATGGGCAACTGTCACACTCACAGTTTAATCTTTATTATAATAGACTGTACTGAATTTCATCGCACTTGACTTTTTTTTTTTTTTTTTTTTTTTTTTTTAACAAGAAGTATCGTGTGCGCAGAGAGATCGAATCTCTTCAGCGACACTTTGCCGTCACTCTTTCACATTCTCTTCTTTTTGTTTCTCTCTCCTTCCTTTTCTTCCTCGCACACGCACGCGCATGCAAATACATACTCAATATTTCACACACACACACACACACAGGACACCACACATGCATTTCCTTTTCGTTACCTACTTCTTACGCACAACAAACCGCGCCGTAAGATGTATTATCGCTTTGCGCATGCTAGTCGAGGCATATAACAAAATTTGATATAGACTACAACAATAATAACATTTTTGCTACATACTTCTCTCAGGCATTCCCAACACGCGGTCTCATACATACTTATTCCACATTCGTCGCCGTTCAAATACAGTTTTTTTTTTTTTTATAGAGTCTATCATACGGATATACGCAATGTCGGTAATATCTTTATCACCGACAAAATGTTACATCCGGCACAGTCCATCACGTTGTATCCGTTTCTACCTTTCTCAGTATATTCAATATATATTTATACAATATCTTACAATACACCTCCTCTTTCACACATATTTCTCTGTCTCTTTCTTTCTTTCCGCCTCTTTCTCCTTTCCTCTCTTTCTTATATTTTCTATGTACAATTCAATTTTTTGACATTCTCTCTCTCTTTTTTTTTTTTTTAGGATATTAGTAAATAATAGTTACCAGCATCTATCTACACCGTAAACGATTTAATAGTTGATTTTTTTTTTTTCCTTAAACACTACTGTGCTAATTAATCTTTTATTTATCATTTATATCACATTGTTCATATTATTCATTTCGCTTAGTGCTCAGTGCTATATTATCTTTAATTTCTTTCCGTCGCGAAATCGTTTCGACCCGTTTGGTTATTCATTTTCGCTAACGAGATTATTTACATGAGGCTATTATATCGCTTAAATAATTACCGACAGAGATTTTATTCGCGATTAGACTGATGCAAAATATCGCGGAGGCGATATTCGATCACATTTCCTTGTCTACTTTTTCCCGATCCCAGTCCTGCTCACAGTTATGCGCTTTTCGTGTATGTCAGGGTATGTGGCAATCGTTTACATCCATTGCACGACTTGAGATTTCGTCTGCATCGAAAAAAAATTCAACAAAACTAGTACCTCGATCCGAGTATATGCTCGACTTCTCATCATTTTATTGCAAACTGAATTTTCTCGTTGTAACCTGAATACTAAGAAGCACATAGCATGACGATGGATGATTAATTTTATTAAACATGTTAAATTGATGAAATTCTCCCTTTTCATTAAGCCAGTCAACAGCATCGGGATTAAATACAGATCCAGAAGATTCTGTGCATAGAATAACGAAAAAATTCGAAAAAAAAAAAAGAGAAATCTCTTTACATAATATAAACAAATTAATTATACAAACAAATTAAGCTATAATCTAGAACTGAAGAATTTTTTTTATAGCGAGTTTCTCTGTTAGTAAAATGTCTATACGCATTAGCTGTCGAACAATGCTATTAACATAGATTTATGCAATTTTGTAGCCCGCTAAGACACGCATTTACATCTTAGTTCGAATTAAATCAATTTATGATTAAATAATTTAAATATAAAACAAGTTCTTATGTATGAAATATGAAAGATATGTAAGAGATAGTAGTTAAATTTACAAAGACTCGACTATTCATTAGAAACCATCAATAAGTATGCATGCAGGAAAAAAAAAAGGGAAACCATTACGCCTTGAGTCATATAAAAATGTTTTAAAAAGTTTGTAAACATGTAATAGAACATCAATTGTCCCATTGTGGTTTCATGTAGTGATGAAATATGTACTTCTAATGTCAATATTTTCATAGATACTGCTAACAGTACCACTGCTAAAATACCACTGTTAACAGTTCCACTGTTAGAATACCAAACAGAAGTATACAATATAATTTTTACAGGAGCAAACAAATATGCAAGAATTATCTAATAAACAAGGTATAGATTAGAATTACATTGAAACTTTTATGTAAAAAGATCAGAAAAATACAATGAAGATAACAATTTCGATGTAATTTTAATCTATATCTTATTTATCAGATAATCCTCATACATAATGAAAAAATGATAGTGCAAAAAGTTGGACAAATGCGTGCAATCATTCTATTTTCCTAGACAGCTGTGAGCATTATCATTCTCTTCTATTCTACCGAATCATTTTCGGTTATTATGCGAGAATTGCATTACGGAAATGAATATTTGTATAAAAGCTCGAAACATTATAACGCACATATTTATAAGACGGATCACAATGATGACGGTGACTTAAAATGCAAATATTTTAAATCCCTCCGTATGTCAAAATCCGAGTAAAGTGAAATCCGATGAAAATTAACATTCGTGGCGCATTACAATTATGCGTTCGTAAAAAGCGCGATAGCGATTTGTATATATATATATATATATATATATATATATAATATATTCGCAAGTAAACATATAATAAATACAGAGGAATAAATACTTAATATGTATTATTACAAATCTATATTATATTTGTTATCAATTTAATACATCTTGCGATTGAATTGTCGAAATTAAACAGACAGACCTCCATATAGAGCTCGATATCCGTTCTCCACAGCCGTTAGGTAAATATTAAGACACAAAACTCATTATAACTTTCAATCTTCCAACTTTCGATCGCCAGATGATTAAATTCAAATCCTTTTGTATTATTTTACGAGACTTATGAGTCTTTATAAGATTTTAATTTAATATCACTCTAAATATATCGTCATTATCATTTTTTTCTTCGTGATACTTTTTTCAGTTGCAATAAAGTACGATGAAATTTTTCAATCTCTATCTCACAAAATACAGTCAAGCAATTTAAAAGTTATGCAAAAAGTAAAATTTGTTCTACTGCAAGTCAAAGATTGTCATTTCATAGATTTTATAGATATTTAGGACTCACAAAGTAACATAAAACACTTAAAAAAAAAAGTATTTTGTCAAAGTATAAGCATAACGAAAGAATTCTCGATTGGGAATATGACGAAACAATGATCCAAATACAGAAGCATACGAGACCAGTTCCCTTATTCTGTAACTTGTAACGATAATTTTGTTATCATCAATACATGATAACGCTATTTTGTGATACATTTTGTCTGCGCAAAAATTTTTAACGCATACATACGTTAAAAATTACAAAATAAGGAACTGAAGCCTTAAAAGTTTTAAAAACATTAATTTGTCAGCATATTAATATATGAAAGCTTTCTCATTTTTGACACTCGGGACTATTGTCATAAATTAACCGTTTAAACTTTATATTTAATTTACGTCATAAACTATCTTTCTTAATAAAATCAAGGTACCGTGTACAATATATCGCATGTGTTGAGCAAGGACTTTTTCTCACACTTTTTCAGTCGATTCACTCTTCGAAAGAGTTTATATGTCGAATATCAGTTCTTACGGGATACAATAAAATGATATTTCAAAATGCAAAATCACTTTGATGAGATGTTAGAAATAGCATAATAGCCAAATTCCTTTTTCGCATAAATTTTCTCATAATATTTACTGTCTCGTAAAATGTTTCAAGTTTTAAATTGCTCATTCTTATTAGTTCATCACTAACATATCTTCTAAGCAATCTCAACAATACCTAGATAACAAAAGATAGATTTATTTTAGGTAAATGTAGAGATTTACTCAAAACGTCGGCAATCCATATTATGATATTCCAGTGCGATCAGATTAATTTTGCTTTTCCTTGATTTTGTCAGACGGTTGAATTCGAAGTGGATGAAGGTTGTGTACTAGAAACCGCCGTTGCGGCTGTTGTTGAAGATACTGTTGACGTCGACGGTGAGCTCACTACGACGACCGGTTTCACTAAAGTTGTAGTGTTAAGATACTGAGCATTTACAAGCGGCATTTGTCCCACGGACTTGAGAATCGGAGTGGTGATCATTTTTCCTGCAAGGCTCGATGGTGCTAGAATGTGAGCAGTCACCTGGTTACCTTGAGAGACAACAGTCATTGGCGTGACGATCGGTGTTAGACCGGAAAGAGGCGCGTGTTGACTGACAATGTGAGCTATACCCTCTGTGGACGGAGAGTTTTGCATCATTGTCGGAGCTGGTTTGCCCGTGGCAGGTTGAAGCGAGACTCCATGACTTAAGGTTAATCCTGTAATTACAAAATGAACGTATTAAATTTTTGGCTATATTGTGCAACATGCAATGAAACCAAACATTTCAAATGCGAATAGCTACAGATTTTAATACATGTTGTGTTGTCGTACACACCATTTGCTGGAAGTATATTCAGTTCTGCTCCACCAGGAAGTCTTGCCAATTCCGAGCCATTACCTCCGACGAGCGTTACGCCACTGATCTTATGTGTATTCTGCGCATCTCCTGTTCTTATTCTTGTCTGAGCATCTACAATAATAAAGCTTTTTTATTTGGGAAATCTAAAAACTTGTTTTTATTTGTAAATTGTAGAAATTTTTATACAAACATTCTACAAGATCCGAGAAAGTGAACTCTTTAAATCCAAAAAGTGTGTAAACTCTTGTTCATATCCTATGTTTCATAGATATTTTAAAATAAAAATTATACTATGAAATTTTTAAATCATACAAGAGAGAGAAGAATATTGTACGTGTTTTACTTATATCCTATATGTGTTTCGCATAAATTTTATATAAATTTTATATATTTATAAACATTATCCTGAAATATTTGAGTCCGAGAAAAATATCGTATATATATATATATATATATATGAATTCGTCATATTCATCTCCTATCTGTGTCTGATAGATGTTCTAAAATAAAAAAAATCATCACATATAATGAAATATTTGAAGCATATATTCAAAAGCATAGTGTATATGAATTCTTTATATTCTACTTTTTACGGGTTTTTTTAAAATAAAGGTCATTTTGTAAGATTTTTGAGTCATATGTTTCAGAAAAGTATCATAAAATCTCGCTTACTTGTTCTGTCTTACAAGTTTTAAAGTAATAATTATTCTATGATCTTTGAGTCATACGCCTGAGAAAAGTGTGTGTGTGTGTGTGTGTGTGTGTGTGTGTGTGTGTGTGTGTGTGTGTTTATAAGATCAGATTGTCCAGATTGAATCTGTTTATAAAAAGTCCAGATATTACTCACTCGATACATTTAGCGCAGGTGAATGCGTGGCAAGAACCAAGGATCGACCCTCATTTCCAGAATGCACAAATGTGACGGGTCTAACATCACTTGCAGATGATTGCACAGCTAGAGCCAATGGCCTATCATTGTTAGACAGATTAGAGTGTACAAATGTAACTCTGTTGTCGTTGGCGGTGGACGAGTGAACGACCAGTGCCACGGGCCTTGGCTCGTTCCCAGTGTTTGATTGTACAGCAATCAACGGTGCTCTGGATTGATCCGAGGAATTTTGTACCGCCAGTGTCAAAGGTCTAGATTCATTATTGCCGGTAGTGTGGGCGACTAACAGCTGTCGCGTATCACCCGGAATCACTCTAAGACTCGGCCCGATGTGCTGCAAGGCTGGTACGATAGTCGCGAGACCTTGACTCGTATTCAGCATCTGGGCACTGATCGGCAGGTGCAACTGATGCGGCTGTTGTACTATACTGGCGGTGGGTGATGTAGTAACCTTCTCCTAAAACGAAATCATCACTCTATCTCAAAGATGTGCGTACTATTCGTAGAATTCGAAGATAGTAAAATATAATGCATAGTATCAGATTGTACATAAATTAAAAAATTGTTTCAAAAAGATTTTAAAAAAACATTTGCAATGAGATTTCATGTCGATTTAAAATCTCAATATAAACAATGTTTTCTATAAAAAAGAAACAAAGCAACTATATTAGTAAAAGCATATCACACATTTTCAAAGCTGTTTCCAGTAATAAGTAATCAGTAAACAGCTCTGCAAATGTGTTGTTTGTTTTGGCATCGATTTATTGCAAAATCACAATACTTGTCTTGTGATCTTGTCTTGGATACGATGCGGAAGTAACTTCCGTCTAGTTCGTTCCGTTTAGTTAGAGAGAGAGAGAGAGAGAGAGAGAGAGCAGCGTTACCTGCGTTGGGGTAGAAATGCTGGGTGCAGATGCCGTTCCAACAATCGAATTGGCGGGTGGACTCTCCCTAGAACTTCGTGCAAGATTTAGATCTTGCGTTTGACAAACAACACCCGCAGTTGCGGCTTGATTATGAATATTGGAAGTCGTGCTAGTGGACTGTAATATTTGCGGGGGACTGGCTGTCGTCGTACTATTCAGACTGCTCGTGCTGCTATACCTCGTGCCACCCCGCGGAAGTCCAGTAATGTCAACTTCTGTATTTTCTGCAATTTATTAAAAAATTTATGTAAGATCATAGATGGCATTAATCGGTAGACAGAGTCTTAGCGTCGAATAATTTTTCTTCGTTTCTTAATATAAATATAAATTCAAGATAAATGTTTATATCGCAAACCGTCTATCGTTATAATTACTGAACTTGTAACACAGTCCATTCAAAGCTATACTCAGATTCTATTCTTCTTCTTAAAGAGATATCTTCTTCTAAAATAAATAATCAAATTGATATCAAATCGATTAATCTTCCATCCACAAAATTCTTATTGCGAAAAATAAAAGATTTACATTAGATAAAGCAGTTGGCAAAATAAACAAATTTTCTTATACTTCAAAAGATAATAATACATTTTCTTGTAAAACAAAAGAGCTTTACTAGCGCAAAATTCTTCTATTTCATATTTATGGGATTAAAAAATAGTTTTCTCGACATAATAAAATTATTTCTCTAAATGGAATGGACAATAAATAGCAAAAAAATATAAGTAAAATCATCTTTCAAAACTGCACCTTGCTAAATTTCTGCAAGATTTTTATTTATTATCATAAATATATTTCACCAGTTTTTATTGTTGTCATGGCATCCGTTCCGGAGTTTTGCTCCAGCAAAAGAGAATTGATGTCAATAGGATCCCAAGTTGCGTTAAGTTCTTTTTTCAATGTTTGCAATCTTTGTTGAGCTGCAATTTTTTCTCTCGCAAGTCTCTCCATTTCATGTTCGTATTCTCGTTCTTTTTTCCTTAGTGTCTGCGGTATACAAAGAATATTTTATATTATTACAATCTTTCTCTTATTGATTATATAAGCGGCAATGTTAAAGAAAGAATAATTTTAATAATGCAAAGAAAAAATATACATACATACAACATATATGTATAGTATGTTATATTTAAATTTTTTTTTCATTTAATACAATTAATTAATAATATATATATATATAAAATTTTGTGTGTGTGTGTGTGTGTGTGTGTGTGTGTGTGTGTGTGTGTGTGTGTGTGTGTGTGTGTGTGTGTGTCCTAGAGACACACAGTATGTAAGCAATGCTGAGGAGGGAGGGAGAGGAAAGGAGGAAAAGGAGAGAAGGAAAAAGAAATCAAACATAAAAACTTAATCAAGAAATATCAACGTGTTCTCGCATGCAATTGTCAACTGTAATTTTTTTGTTTCTTATTCTTTGTACTTAATTTCTTATTTCGTTATCTTTGAACCTTAACAGATAACGGCGTTAGACGATAAATCCGAATAGTAGCGTCCGTTATACGTGCCACGCGGCGTGACACTGATGGCCGCGCAGTCACGTGGAGTCGATATAGGTAATGCTTCTCGTAGAAAAATGCAACGCGGACGGAGATGTTACGGGAGAAGAGAAGATCCGATTGGCAGAGAGATATATCTATGGTATGAAAAGGGGGGCGGTGGATATCAACAGAGCGGGAGGATTAAAGAACTGCGCAAAGTAGGGGGAGATAGGGGAGAACTTTCATATGGAGATATTTACGAATGTACACATGCGATACAACTTCCGAGTATCTTTTTCCTCAAGCTATTTCGAATCAGCGAGAATACGATTGTATGCGGCCTTGACAGTCGTTTTTAAAATGACGTTACTCTCAATGATTTACATCAATCATGGATGCAGAGAATAAATAAATAAATAAATAAATTAATAAATAAATAAATAAATAAATAAATAAATAATATCCATATATATATATATATATATATAAAAGATAAATGTGTGTGTGTGTGTGTGTGTGTGTGTGTGTGTGTGTGTGTGTGTGTATTTTAATTTATAAAACATGAAAAATATATAAATATATAAAATTCGAAATTATACGATTATAAAATTCGAAATTACGATATTGCAAAGGTATTCAAATTGTTGTGCAAATTACAAAGATAGGATGGCGTATACCATAAATCATATATTTTATGTAATGAGTTAACACTTGCCTGTATGTATTTGTTTGCTGCATGAAGAATAGAAAGATTCGATGACTTTTTTTCGTCTTGTGATGGTAGCTGCTTCTTTAATAGCTCAAAACATTCTTTCAGATGTGCCCTACGATTTTTCTCTAGCTTGTTGTGTACTTCCCTCGTACCAGATCGAATTACGCATGTTCTATAATAAAAAGAACAAACTTAACTGAAGAAAATATATGCATAAAAATGAATGAATTATTTCTTTCTATCTTTCTAACTCTAAATTTATGAATTGTTATGTAATAGACTGTATATTATTTTTTATTGAAATCTATTAATGTCAAACTTGATAAATCTCTCAATTTTTCATACGTTATTAATAGCTGCGTTCAGAAAACACAACGTGGTTGAGCATTCAATTTTTCTAGTCTCTAATTGGAATAAACTTTTTGATTCCTGTTAAATTTTAAAATATACCAACGTTAGCGAGCACACACTCAATAGTTACACAATCGTTGCAATCGTCTTCTGAACATAGCCAATAATGAACACTATTGCTATATAACATTATTTAAAGTATTTAAGAAAATTTAGGAATGTATAACGCAGTATGTGATTTGGCAATAGTAAATCAATCCAAATTAATCTCGTAAATGATAATTAAATTAATTCATAAAATAAAAACACATGTAAATCACAAATTTTTGAACTTTTTGTCGCAATATCTAATTAAATATTTTGAAATTTGCGAAAAATATAATGGATCATTGAACGATTTTTTATCCAAAGTCACAAAGATCAAGCGAATTCAATAATTTCAAAGGTATAAATTTTGTATTAATTAAATATATAATTCCATGCGATATTTTCGCGTGAGAAGAGTGTTACATGAATGGGCCTTCTGAAAAATAACAGTTTTGCAAGTAGTAGATTTTTTTTTCTGCGTGCTCTGTACATGATACAATCACGTAGTGCCGTGCGTTATCACCGGGCGATGCGGTCGCAACGCGCCGAGTGATGCATTGTACACGTGCCATTCACCCTGGACACGTGCATGGCGTAAATAGATACAGTCGCCTGTAACGTCAGCAACGGCGTCGCCCATACACGGGGAGAGGAGCGGAGAGGAGAGAAGATAAAGCGAGAACGTACGAAGCAACAGGCTGACATATCAACTCGTGGTGGAATGTATAGGTATTGCCGCTTGTCACAGCCAGACATTATCTATTTTAGGCAAATTCGAACGTAATAAATCATAAATAATGCGGTAAGCCAGTAAATTAAGAGAGCCTGATCATCTTCGTTCTAATTCTCGATTCCTTATTTGATTTTGCCCTCAAGTCAAACTTTGTTATATGATTAAAAACAGAATTATCATGTCGCAAAATCACGTAAATGTTGTAAATAGAAAATAATCCGGGTATACTATACCTATCACAAGAGTAGAGAGGATATAAGAAAAAAGAGTATGAAGAAAATAATAAAAAAATAATAAATATAAAGAAAAATAGAGAAACAAACTTACCCAGTTCGGTGTTTCTTATTGTCGTGACTTGCCTCGGCATCAACAACGAGGTGGCCCGTATTTTGTTGGGATTGATTTGGATTATGATTCTCCATATAATGATTGTGTGTGTTATGATGATCATTATGATGGTGATGATGCTGATGTTGCTGCTGCTGATGCTGTTGCTGTTGTTGTTGTTGCTGCTGCTGCTGCTGCTGCTGCTGCTGCTGCTGCTGCTGCTGCTGCTGCTGCTGCTGCTGCTGCTGTGGCTGTTGCGAATGATGATGGGAGTGATGATGATGATGTGGATGGTGGTGAGACATGGAATGGAGCGCAGTCAGTTGAACAGATCCGGTTGTCGACGGCGTGAATCGCGAGTTGGAGACCACGGAGGTTCCTCTAGAAGCTATCGAGAGACTCATCCTGTTGTTCTCCAACGGTTCTTCCTCTGCAACATCGTTAGAATCACTTAAGTTAAAACACAATTAAAGATTTAAGAAGACGAGTCCATATTGTTAAGAAATAAATGTCTATTAAATCTATTGAAGTCTATTGAATGTTTAATAATCTATTAAATCTGATTGAGTCTACGATTTTTGTATGGGACAACCATATTCTTTTTTTCAAATGGGAATGTTTGCGACCGATATTCGCGTTAGACATCGTACCATATCTATTTGACGCATAGTAGACAATATATTTCCTCTTATAATTTTAAATTTTAGAACTTAAAGTTTAGAAAAGGAAAAGTTGCCTACAAATCAGAAATCAACAATATCTTTTGAAAGATAAATATTATTTACCTTAAATATATCAGAATAAAACATAAAATATCTCCCAAATTCAATGTTCAATATTTTTTCGACTTTCATAAAAAATATTCTATTTTAATTTGCACTAAAAAAATTTAAGACCTTGGAAAATATAAGAAAGAAGTAAACTACCTCTATTTTATAAGTCTTATCAAATGTTTATTTTAAAATCAATAAATAATAGATATTAACAGTAATATAATTTATTCATTCATATATCATCCATTTTAACAAAATATTGATAACACAATATTGATATATTATATTAAAAATAATAAGGAAGAGCAATTAAATAATATCTTGTCTAAATAATATCTGCTTAATGATATTGAGAGACATATTGCCATTCAGAAAATTTTTTATAGCGCGAGTGCCATAGAAGCCAAGATTTTACTACAGCGGCTACATCTCAAAACTTTCATTCTGAATACAGGCACATTCACAGCACTGCAATTCCTGACATTCCACAATGCAGACGACAAAGCTTCTGGCTTGCCATTCTATTCTACGCCTGAGCTTGAATGGCCGCGCTTTCGCCTAAGATTAGCAAGCACTCTTTGAAATGACGGTAGTCTATCTTTTTGTCAACCATTTATCTTTCGAATAGAACATCAGAAATTATGTACACCGGAACATGTCATTATTGAAAACTACTATGACAAATTATTTAATATATGTGCACGTACGCACGCACATCAGATACTATTCTGTTTTAAATAATGTTTATATAGAAATATTATATAGAATGATTATTAGATAATAGATGATTAGATAATTATTAGAAAAATACAATCGGATGCGTGATGATTATATGAAGTAATATTTGGAATATATAGAATAAAATTTTGTTTCTAAAATTTGAAAATCAAGTAAACTGTTATTTTTTAACGTAAATAATTTTGATATATGTTGTGATATAAATTTGATAAATGTTGCGATATAATAAATCCCAGCAGCAGATATCAAAATATGAACAAAGGTTAATATATTTAAGAAATCAATAAAAATTCGTGAATAAAATGTAATATCCATGAATGTGTATATTATATTAATTGCTAATTGTAACTTGAATGAATGATGGGTTAACAGCATGCATTATAAAAGTAAAATTATTAAAATTTTTTGATAATCTTTTACTAATTTTTTCTAAAAAAAATCTAAATTTAAATTTAAAGACAGAATTTTTTACAAAATTCCTTGAGTTCCAATATAAAATTCTCCATAAAATTCCAATATTTGAACTTTACTTTTTGTAACATTAAATTTTTTATACAAAAACAATTCATCTTACACTTCCAATTATCCTTATTTTTTTAAATCAACTTCTTCCAAAATTTTTTTCTACCGAGTTACTTTCATTACATTTTATGCAATGATGGAAAAATTTATATTATTATAGAAAAAGCATATTTTATTATCCGAGTACATACATTCTATTCCGCTTTCAGAATGACCGAAATTCAAATTCTGATAGAGATAACAACGATCGCTATCACGATCGATATTTAGTACTCGAATAGATATGTATGTACATGTTGCAGATAATATTAAAGGATATCTTACATTAAGCTTACATTAAGAAAGTGACGCAAATCTTTGCAAATGGCAATCTAGATATCGAGACGAAAGATAAATCTCTCTCCCCCTCCCGCCTTCCCCGCCTCACCATCAACTTCTCCCTAACCATCGTTGTACGGGCACGATAAATTAGTGCAGCACATGTACACATGTGCAGCCTAACTCATTCATGTACAAAACCTCGATTTGGCAACGGTACCTCGCCGCATAGCTCGCGTCTCTTCTTAAATCTATTCCTAACGCTCGAAGCATGCATCATGCGCATGTATCCGTGAGGGGAGACAACAAGAGACTGAAAAATTGATGACGGCATTGCGTACACGTAGTGTCACTATCTCCCGAAATTAACTTGCGAATAATTTTTATGCAACCTGCGGAATGAAAAAAAAAAACAACTCAGAATTATAAGATATTTATAAGCGCTTTGCGTACCCTGCAAATTAAAACTTTTGAGCTCGTCACTGATGTGATTGAAATTGTGACAGCTTCCCCAATAAATGATTAAAAAAAATCAAATTTCAATCTACAGTGACGAGTTCAAAATTTTTAATTCGCAAGATTTGAAAGCTCATAAATAGCTTATAATTCTAAGTTGTTTCCTTTTTTTTTTATTCCGCGAGGTGGAAGAGGGGGGGAGGGGCAGGTACACAAAAGTCCTCCGTGAATGTTCTCTCAGCCAAAGTTTCACTCAAGAAACCAAATTTCAATTTACAATGACAAGCTCAAAACTTTGTGTAGACTATAGATCATTTGCAATTTTACAATTTTATTACAATGTAATCAAACTTTGTGAATTAGTGTTTTTAACAAATTAAAGTTTTGAAGTTTAGTTACTAGAAATTTGTAATTTTGTCATTTATTTTTTAACTATAATAATTAATTTATGAAAAACTCTTCACTTTTGCTTAGAATTTGGAAATTATTGACACACACACACGCGCGCACTTTGATATCTTAATTAAAAAAATTTTCAAATTATTAAATATATCATTAAAAGTCACAGATAATAAAATTATACAATTTCTCTCTCTCTCTCTCTCTCTCTCTCTCTCTCTCTCTCTCTCTCTCTCTCTCTCTCTCTCTCTCTCTCTCCCTCTTTCTGTATATATCTAAATATCATCAACATGTAATATTGAAATTTTAGTTTAAAATATCACCATCGCAAATTGAGAATTTTCCTTGATTAAGAATTGAAAATTTTTTTCCAAATCTCTTCCAAATTTTACAAGTTACAAGACATTTCTTCCTTCAATCATCTCTTTTATTTAATTTTAGATATTAATTTTAGATAAATGTACAAACCACCATTAAACATTAGCGAGATCAAAGAATTACTACTCATTTTCTACTTTGCAGTAGTAAATTTCGCACTCGATATATTTGCATGTTTGCTTACATGTGAGCGGAATCACGGCGTGATTTTCCTTTCAAATGATATGCCAATCGGTTCAACTGGAATTTTTTTTTTTCGCGAACGCACAGCAGTTTATTCGGCGTGAGGAATGTATAATGTATGTTACTGGATAACATACCGCATCTGCGCAAAACCACGTGACACTACTTGAAAAGTATTATTATCGTTACTATATCCTGTGTATCCGATTTCTTAAAAGCGCGATACACATTTTTTATTGCGTTTGAACGAGAAAATTTCGAAAAAAGAAAACTTTTTAAATAACAACTTAAATATCTTCATCTATGCAAAAATGGTAAGTATGGTAAACGAGAGAGAAAAAAAATAATATTTTCATTACACTAAAGTATATAAAGTATATAAAAATGTGAATAGAATGAATCTAAAGTTTAATGATCAAAAGATAAACGATAAAACAAAAGATCAAGACTTGAAATCTGTCAAGTCGCAGCTTGCTGGATCTAGATATAAAACTTGTCACGTTTTAAAGTTTCAATGTTATTTGTTTTGACACAATAAAAGTTACATTATATTATACATTATATTATATGTGAAATAAAAGAGCAAAAGAAATAAAGGCAACGATTGATTCTGTATTCTATATCATAGAATACAGATTGCGTAAACATTATTGATTATATCGTTCAAGATATTGAATTAATATATGTTAATCAACAAGCTGTTAAACAGCATTTTTTGAGCATGAATGTAAAGATAGATCAAGAGTAAGATTTTAAAAAACAGTTCGTAGTCGACGGTTCAAAAGTCAGACATTCGCAAGTCACGATATCGATCGTCGATATCGTTCGAACGATTGGCGAAACTTTTATTTTGCTGAGAAAAATTCCATTCGTGGGAGCAATGTTCGGAGCATACGTCATTTATGCTGACGTAACATATGATTTCCTCGTGAGAATGACCGCGTCAGTTAGAAACGTCCTTCAGAAAGCCGCTCTCTTTCCTTCCACTTAAAGAGAAAGAAATTCGCATGTACTTGCAATCATCTACGCATATTCATTTGGATAATTTATGTATATAAATAATCGGTTGTAATAAACGTTAGAGTTATTAACTAACCAAAACACTGTTTATAGTGTTGAAACATTTAGTGGAAAAAATTTGTAAACTTTTCAATTCTGTGTAAATATTTAGAGATTGAACGATCGAAATTATAGAGATTAAAAAATTGAATCGCATTAAAGATGTACTAAGTAATATAAGAATTATATATATATATATATATATATATATATATATATATATATATATTATAAATGACATAGTAAATAATTCTAATAAATAAATATTATATATATTATCTATTATCTATAATTATTATTATAAACAATATTATATTTATTTTCTAAAATATTAAATTTTACATAATAAAAATTATAATATAATTCTTGTTTTATTAGGTAAATCATTCTTTTTTCGCAATATTGCAAGTAATATTTAAATTTTCTCTTATCTTTTACCATATGTTTCCTATTTTGATCAATGTGAGTCGATTATTTCAGAACTATCTATTAAAACTTACATAAAAATTTACATAACGTTAAGTAATTTTTTGCAAAATTTAATATGCACAGAAGGAAAGGAAAGAAATATAGGCAGAATGAAATATATAATAGACATCATTCTACACTTGTAGCATGTATAATGTTATAAACAAAATAATACACAAAAAATAAAACACAATAAATAATTGCCAATAAATTTCGTTTATAACATTATACATGCTAAAATCATTATACATGCATTCATTAATCACATTCCATAAAATATGTATCATATTATTTACGAGTGTAATAATTGTGAGTATCGAGCTGGGATAAACAATTTTTTTTCTTTTTTTTTTCTGCTTTTTTACCAACTACGAGTTTTTCTTTAAAAATCAGTAGTTGCTACCTACTGGCGTATAAAATAATATTTGCATTCTTTACATTTTCTATGCTTTGCATATTTCATTTCTCGCACGCTCAACTTGATAGTCGTAAGATATAGGCACTATTTGACTTGGAAATATCTTTCGAACTATAAATAGATTTCCATATCTTGTATTCGCGGACATATTTCAAATTCATGACCCTCGACGATTCTTGTCGAAATTACGCCGACGAATTCGTCGTTTTTAGAAAAGCATGCATTGCAAAGTGATAAAACAAGCGATGAATGTCTCTAACACGAGCCAAGAATCGCGAAAATCGCAGTTTTATCCGACATCCTATAATCGAATAAATGGGACAAGGAGAGCTAAAAGAATCAATCAATCAATCAATTCGAAGAAATAACAATGAAAGATCGCGACAGCCGTCTTATCCGTGTGAAATCGACAAGAAAACGAACTTCCAAGCGGAAAACATAGTAATCATATGTTAATCAAAATTGTGGCTGTTTTCAAAATACATTGAAAGTGTCGACATCGTGAATTGATAATTCGGTGCGACAGCTAAATAATAAAAATCGTAAAAACATATTTTCAAAAATCACTAGATCCATTTGTGACAAACCTAATTTAAAGAAGTTAAAAATACTAGTATTTTTTTTTTTTTTTAATATTACGTATTTTCTTTAACAAGATGTATTTCTTCGAATTAAATTGCTTTAAAATAAATTGAGGATGGAATTATTTAAACTGGGCTAACTCACAAAACGTAAAACAAACTACAACACTTGGCTTATGACGCGTTGACGTCCTCACGTGAAAATAATCGTTGATTTTCTTAAAATTTCGACACAATTCTTCTGGATAAAAATGTTAACTTCTCAGCATGAGCGTGCAACGACGCTTGGCTGCGAAATGAAATCCGAAAAGTCATCTTTCTCTCTATCTCTCCGCGTCTCGATAAAATTGAAGACAGTTTGCTACACAGTCGCAGGCCACTTTCCGTTACGTTCTCCGCTGCGAACATTTCACTGCCAGCCTTCGACCGAAATATTCACACTATTCGTGAAAATATAACCGTCGACACGCGTCCATTCGCGCACGCAAACGCAAATTTCTAGCTTGTGCAAAATATTATCTCATTTATAACGATATGAAAATGCATATCGCTCATGCTATTTGCTGTTTACTTCGCCAGTAGTCATCAACGATAATTATAAACATTGCATACAGGAGACAGAAATACCTGTAAAGTTTAACAAACATCGCAGAAGATAATAACTGTTCTTTTAATTATTTTTTTCAACAATTAAATAGCCCTCCCTCTCTTTCTCTCTCGAAATATTTTCTCCGAAACTCAAAAGTTTTAAATCTTTTGATAGGCCCTTTGTGTTAAATGTGACATTCATAAAAAATATTTTTTTCTATCTTTTATATAATTATGCAACATGATAAAACTCGTAAAAATTATGAAACTCCGTTATATCGTGCAAAAAGCATGCGTTCAATTTTACATTTGGCAACAAATTGATAGAACGAGGTGGTGCTATTCTATGGTCATCACATTCGCTCGATTTTAAATAACAAAAAAATAATAAAAAAATAAAAAATAATTAATCAAATTTCCAACTTATATCTGATATTTATTTTAATTTATGCAGCATTAATGGAAAAACGCAATACATAAGGATATGTAGCCCTCATATCTCATAAAAAAATTCATCTAAATTCTTGATATGATGTATAAAGGTCATGTGCATTTCATAAAAAAATCACGATATATTTACTTTACATAAACATATGAAGTATTCCGTTGCATAAGTAGACTAAGATTAATAAAAAATAAATAGATAAGTTTTATTCAATGGAAATATCAAAAACCGATTATTTAACATAATCTATAATATTGTTTATTTTTACTTCTATACTTTTTTATAATTATACTTCAATTAAAATTTCATCATAAATAAAAAAAATATTAGTTTATGCTTAATCTAATAACATTTAAAGATTAAGAACTTTGTTACTTTCAGTTGTTCGTTAAAGAGTTATTAATGTTTCTGTGAATGTTTCTTGAAATAAAATTGACCAAAGAATTAACTAAAATAATGACAGTAACTAGATATTCGATATTTAAAAAATATTACTGCAAACAATTATTATCTATTTGCTTAAGGAATGTGTTAACTATTAACGAGAGGGAAAATAAATGAAGAATTTTATACATTTTCCAATAATTTTTAATAGAAAGTATAATTTAAATAAAGCAAGTAATGATTGGATAAAAAGGCATAGTTAAATATCATATATATACAAATAAAAGTTGAATGAATATACGTTGTCGAGATTTGCTTCAACATTTTCAAAGTGAGAAAACTTCTAAAAGACAGCAGGCTGTATGTGACAAGTGATTAAAATTTACTTCTGCCACATACATAAATTTTTCGAAGCACTAAAATGTGTTATTAAACATCTTGAGAAATTTTAGAGCGCAAAAAAAAAATGTTTTTAGATAATGGAATCAGTCGGCTGCCGAAAGATAAAATTTCAATAGAGCGTCATTTGTTAAAAATTTTATTTGTAAACGGTTCAAAATCGGAAGTCGACAAAATAAATCTTCGGCACGAAATCTGATTTCGCGGAAAGATCCCATTTTATTTGTAAAATCGTAAAACGCTTCTAGCATCAAAAGCTTTGTTTCCAAGATTATTCCTAATCATTACGAGGAGCGTTCGAAAAGTAAGAACCAATGTATATCTATCAGATACATTATACAATAGACTCGAATAAATTCCAAATAAATTTATATATTAATAAATTTTATTGAATATTGGACGTTCCCTCAGCCCTCCCCCCTTGAAAAATCAAATTTTAATCCACAGTGACAAGTTCAAAATTTTTAATTTGCAAGATTCGAAAGCTCATAAACACCTTACAATTCTGAGTTGTGTGCCTTTTTTTCATGCCGCAAGGTGGGGGGCACCAGATGTACAAAGGTAAAAAAAAAAAAAATATTGAAAATAGTATATATTTATCGCAAATGGAAAAGAATAAATCTCTTTTTACTTTACATGTAAAATAAAGATTTAACATGAACGAAAAAGTGTATGATATTTTCGGAATATGCCTTCAAACTCCAACAATTTAATAAACAATTAAAATTCATTCGCTTTCTTTAAAAAAAAAAAAATTAGTTTTTTAAATTTCACACTGCGCACGTGTAGGGCAAACTTCATTTGGATTCGAATAAAGCCCTTCAGGACGAAGGAAGGGACCTCACCGAGCAAGTAGTGCCGTATCCATTTTTTCTTCGGCGGGGGCGTCCATTCTCTATTACGTCGCGGCGATTCGTCATCGTTGACGATGTCGATTATACCAACGACATGCGTCGGCACCGGCGGCGGTAGGCTATTCACGTCCGTCAGGTCGCTCACGTTGTTATTTGTCTCGGCCACGACGCCGATGTCGACGACGGTGTCGCGCACGTTCAGATTCACGCGCGATTGCATTACCGGCGACGTAATTCCGTCTGGCACCAGGAGAACACCCATCTTCCTAAGCAACGCGGAAAGAAACTTCCGTTCAAGCTACTCCCCGGTTTAAGCTTTCACTCGGGGAAAATCGATCGGACGAATGCTACATTCGCTTCTTCGCCGCTGCCGCTGGGCATTTGGTATCGTTGTCGTCGGTCGCCGAATCCGCTAAATTTCACGACAGATCCGATAATGCCGTCACTGTCGGCGCACCAAGGGAGTCTATCCGGAGCAAGAAGGTCGCGCAAAGAAACTGTCATAGGAATGCGAAATGTGCGACATATAGAGAGAGAGAGGGGCCCGCAATGCCGTGACGGCGACAGAGAAGGGAGGATTACGATGAGGACTAGTGCGTTGAGGTCGATGATACGCTAGGAAAAAATCCAGACTTTCGAAAGCCATTCGCCGTGAAATAGCGAGTCCGCTCGAGCGATTTCGAGGGTCGCATTGCCGCTCATCCGCTTCATTTCTCAGGGATGATCCCCGAAAGAGCATTTTCCAAGGCCATTTTTTTTTTTTTTTTTTTTTTTTTCATGAAAATTGCGCTTGTCGATTGAGGCGTTATCCAAATATCTTATGCTGTTTCAAAATGGATTCGAGAAACGATTGCGTGCGATTTGCGGGAGGAGATTACAGCGAGGAAGAATCCTCGCGCTGACAGCGAAGAACAGGCACCAATCCCACTGATCTTGCACTTTATGCCACTCATATAGCTTCACGAATCGCAACTGACAATGTACGCTATATATGTTTTTATGTCGTGATCGCGATACATTCTATACTTTCGAGAAAACGTTGATCAGCTGTTCCCGACCTTACTCCAGATTCGGCAATCGCGATCAATCGAGCGTGTAGTAATCGAGTGAAACTCGTACCGCATGAGTCGCGGGCACCGACTGAAACCTGAACTTGCGTGCCGCCACCTCCAACCTGAGGATGACGTCCTCTCATGCCTCCCTTCTCGCCAGACAGCGGTGGTGGCGATGACGGTGGCGGTGGCGGTGGCGGTGGCGGTTGCGATGGCGGTGGCGGTGGTAGTGGCGGCGGCAACTCCCCACCTGTCCCTTCCGCGGCAGTGACATCTCCGTCTTCGCGAGAATTGTCTGTAGTCAATACAGTCGTTCTCGACACAGTCGTTCTATCCTCGTCGCGCGAAAGCTACTTGTTCCATAGAACGCGACGCGACACGTTGGCAGTCGGGATAACTCCGAGCACGTTCGATCGCGCACGCTCTATCTGGAGCACTGCCGCGATCTTCAGTGCCGGATTTATCCAAGGGCACAATGAACTTGCCACCACCATGAATTTCCGATATATAGTATATATAATTATGTCCGATTAGTATTTCTTTTCAATTTTGACACATAAAAATTTTCTTTGTTAGAGCAAATTGTTATATTATCATGTTACAAAATTGTCAATTATACAATTATTTAATATATCCCACGCCACGCCTTTCTAATTTGTGCAATTTTGCATGCAATTTTGAATGTGTAAATGATGATGTGAAATACACTCACCGTCGATAATCAGCATCTTCTCTTCGCAGAAAAGGTCATCTGATTCTGTGCGTTCTCTTTTACATTTGGCACCTAAAAAAAACATGTAAATAATTTATTTGTTAAATGTCATATACAATGTCATATACATTTTATTAATATATATTATAAATAATTTAAAAAAAATATATAATATATTTATATTATTTACAAAAACTGTGTAATGTCAACATATATCCGCTATTCAATCCCCGATGAAGATAAAACAAAATAAACGACTCATATCGACTCAAACCTTTTTGTCTTTTGCAAAATGTATTTTGATATATATATATATAGTTTTTGGTGTTTTTTACTCAAAATAAGTCCAGTTATAATATTTAATATATATAAACAAGCAATCGTCTTCGTTAAAATTTGTCTGCGGACTTAAATTAATTTTTTTTTATTTTATTTTATTTTATTTTATCTTTTTATTCTGTAAATGTTTTACATAATAAAATTTTAAAATCTTTTTTTAATTGTTTACGTATTTTATTTATTTACGTTTATTATGTTTATAAGTCATCTTTTGTTTGAATTGGTGAGAACTATTTTTTCCTCTTCATTTTGTGATAAGAACGTCAACACACTTATACGGAGAAGCATAGGGGATGCATCTGTTATATTTCATCTTCCTATCTATTCCAGATTTCCGCGAGAACTTCTTGCGCCATAAAGATGACTCGCGAATCCACAGGTCGATAAAGTATAGGTCGGTAAAGTAAAAATTGAAAGAAGCGCGTTTCCACGTGCTAGATGTGGTTGGGGAATAAAGCGAGGAGAATCCCCTAGAACGGTCCGGACAATGCGGACGGGTGGGGGTTGCGATCGAGTGGAAGGGGTCGACACGAGCGTGTAATAGGAATGAGGGTGGGGAGGTTATCCAAACTTGTCAAAGCAGCTCTGTCTCGCTTCAATTCGCTCGCCCGCCGCAACCCCTCCCCTTAGCCGTAAAGAAACTGGCAACATCGCAAATTGATCAGAACACCACGCGGCCGTCGTGCATGGTGGGAGTTTACCCGGGGACGACGCGCATGCGTACTTTAGCCGATCTGCTCACCGCGTGTTCACCGCTCGTTACTGACTGCATTTCCACATTTCGTTTTAACGCATGTGTGTGCGCGCGCACACGCACGCACACAAATTTGCACACGTATATAACAGAAAATTTGTCACATAAAATAAAAATTTTTTTTTTAAATTTCTTACATCGCAGTTCATTCAATTGCATTACATTACTTATATAAAAATAAAATTGTTATTACACGTCCTTTTCTGTGTAACATACAATGTGGGATATAGTAGACTTATTCTAATCACATATTATTTTGAAATACACCCAATTTTTCTTTTGATCATGAATCATAATTATATAAATTGAGCTTTCATAAATTAAAAAAATCTCAATTTTTGTTACATTCAAACTTAGACTAAAATTGCAGAAATAAACTATATTCAGCCTACATCTATTCTATATCCTTATTTCTTAAGAGTAGTTAACGTCTGCAAATTTAAAAGTTTTGCTAATTAAAATTGCAATAACGGATTTATCTTAAAAAAATAAAAATTAATTGTTTACGTATAATAAATATACGTGTACGTGCGTCATATATTAATCTGATGTTTTCCTAGTTATAATTTTGTTATTTAAATGATGATTTAAGAAAACTCATAAGAAATGCATATGTGAGGTTTTAATGTCTATATCTGTCTTTCGATATCACGTTTCATGATTGGTCAATATGTTATTACTTGATAATAAAAGGATTAAAAATTTCAATTATCTATGGAAAGATTCAATATTGCACATTTCTCGTTGTAAAAATAAATGAAGCGAGTAAAGGATGATATCAAATCTCTCTTTCTCTCTTTCAATATTTGCATAGTGCAGCGTAAAACGTGGAGAAAAACAGACGTATTACGACGTTATAAAGTGAAATTGCATCCCCTTCAGCCGCGTGCACGATAGATAGTCTTAAATGGTCGTTTAACACATGTAGCCTGTTACATCAGGTATAATCACGCGTCGTCGTGCCTGTACAACACGCGCACCAGGATAAGAGACCGGATGTACGAAGATAGAGAGCAAATTACGGCGTTTAAACCATCCGCATTACGGTCAAAGTTGTGCGAGCGAGAGCGATACTGGCAAACTTTTCCGTTCTAGACGAGAAAAAGAAGATTATTCCTATCAACTATGTGACAATGCGATAATGATTCATAAAATGAAGACATGCCATAGTCCGTAAAATTTCTCTCTCGCTTTATGCATTATCAGTCGTAGTTTATTGTCTTACGCACGACAATTTCTAGTAAATATATCTACGCGATAATATCGAAAGATTGAAGAAACGGAGGAAGAGAAAGACAAGAGTAACAGCTGCGCATACGAGTAGATGGCGCGCTCATGAATGAAGCGCGAGTGTCCACCGCGCCGTAGTTTCAGAGTCAGTGACCGGGTCGCCCCCTCCACTCCTACCTTCGTGTAACGACTGAACACGCGCACGGTACCCGGATTTACCGCCCCCACCATTGCCCCACCATCGTGACCATGCCGCCGCATCACTACTACGGTCACCATCGGTGCTTTCTCTCCCTCCCCTTCGCCCTCGGTTTCGCGCCGTTTTCCCTCCCTACATCGTCCGTGACGATTCCTACAGCTCTCTCCGTCCCTCATCCGAGTTGCCCGACTTCCGTCACCCTTCACAATCCCCCTCCCCCTCCCCCTCCCCACCTCCTCCCTCCCGCCGTCGATAACTCTCTCCCTCCCATCCTCTCTCTTCCTCCCTCTCTTCTTGTCTCATTCCGCATGCAAGTGGTTCGAACGCACGCGCACGTTAATTCCGCTACAAGCAGAAAGATGCGAAGCTCACGGCGAGTTAGTCGGATCCTTTATATTTCCTTCATATATCTCTTTCGCTTCGCTTCGTGTCTCGTCGTCATCCAATGATTAAAGCCTATTCTCTTCTTTCGCACGATCCCTCCTTTTTTTTTTTGTCTCTTCCCCATATCCTTGCGAATTCTCCGCGATGCATTTTCGCACACGGCTGACTACATCACGAGAAAGGGAAAATTCCATCATCCTCGGTGCTTTCAAAGAATAGTGATAATAAGCTTGACTTACTGGTGATTGCATCTTATAAAGGAAATTGGAATGGAAAAATTCATATCATACGTTTAGTGATTCTCGCGGCATTATCTATAGGATAAAGAAATTTTTCGTCTTAATTAGTCTCGGCAATTTTTGCCGAGATTTTTGCGAGATAAGGAGGAAGCGAAAGAAGAAATAATTTTCGCACATGTTCTACATACGTCTCGACAACTTTCCTTGCACGATTTTCAAGAACACGTCTCACAGGATTGGCTGTTTGTTAACCCGGAAAAACTTCCCTATTGGTAGTAACCGAAAGAATAGGACACCAATCATTTAGTCAGTTTCTTATTTACACAAAGACAGTATCGATTGGTCGATAGACCGATAAATCCTATTTAGGGGCGGAGTTAACATAAACCACATAAAAATAACGTTTAACCTGTTGTGCTATACTCCATTTTGTGACAGTTAAAAGGAAGGGAAAGAAATACCTCCACAGAAACAGAGCCAATGCAAGGCCAAGGTAGGCTAGTCAAAACCAGTTGTTCTAAAACGTATGGTGTTCTTGGTTGTGTGTGTGTGTGTGTGTGTGTGTGTGTGTGTGTGTGTGTGTGTGTGTGTGTGTGTGTGTGTGTGTGTGTGTGAAGGTGGAGGGAACGTCTTCGTTACTTTCTCTCCATGTTCGAGATGATTGAGAAACACTGCCATGAGGTAAATCATACCTAATTTGGAGGCGGTGAACGCGTGGTCATCGCACGCAACTGTATCAGTGCTTCTCATTCAAAGCAGACGTGATTATCAACATTGTGTATTTTCAAATTTACATAAGAGGGACCACGAACGAGAGAGAGGGGGGGGGGAAGAAAGGATATATTCATTATCTCACTTAATCGAATCGATATCGCCGATATCTCGTAATAAAATTGAAATTAAAATTTTTGAGCAAAGATTATCAGAAAAAATGCCTTTCAGAAAAAGGTTGTATAGATATCTTTCAAAAAATGGCAATATTTCGCAGTTACAATTCCTTTTATTGATGTTATACGTAGATATCTTTATCTAATCTAATCAAGTAAAAAAAGCGCACGTAGAGTATCACCTTCTACACTACGATTTTTATTTACAGATGTAAAATAAAAGACAGTATTGTTTGTGCGCATTTCACTTATTTGTTGCTTTCATAGTATTCAATTGAGGAAAGATAAAAATACTTAAAATAATGTTTTGCAGACGCATTTTATATAGTTTCCCAATTTAACATATAATCCATCGTGTAATGACTCAATCGATATTTTTACATTTCGAAAGAGACATTAATTATTAATTGTTATCAGCAGATTACTCACTGCGTTCACGAGACTACTGTCACGGTAGAAAAATATATAAGCAATTTGATAATGCAATGACACAGTGAAGGCTTTTACGGATTATTTGTCTGTATTGCGAAAAGTAGTACGACGGAAAACTACTTTGAAAAACATCGCATCATTCATGCATACATTTATTGATATATTAACACATTGTAAAAGCATCATGTATTCGTTTCTTTCGAAAACAAAATTTAAAAGCAAATATTTAAATATATAATAAGAAAAATTCGATTTGATATATTTTTCTCAATAAAAAATTTCGTAGAGGATTTTTAATCGATATGATTAAATTGATTACTGGTTAATTAGAAAATAGTTTTAGCTTTAGTTAACTATATTGTCTATGAAAAAATAACAGCATATAATTGATAAACAAAGCCTATTGAATTTAAATATTAATTATTGCAGGATCCAACCATGATCAAAAATGGCTATTTCATAGTTTTGTCTTAATATTTAAATTAATTTAATTTAATCTTTACGTTCAAAAATTATGATTGTATTTTACATACGTAAGTCATAACAATATTATATAAATATTCGTATAAATATTCTATTCTTTTTCGCGAAACTGAGCGTCATTCATATATGAGCGACATGGCAAGCAAGATGTTAAGCAGCTTTTCAGAAAAATCATCGGTTCGACCTCCGCGCACGAGCCATTGCATCTTATTGTGGTAACGTATAACGTAAAAGGTCGCCGGAGAAACGGCGCGTGGTACTCACCACGTGGCTCGCCAGAGGTGTAAGTGTGATTGGAGTGGGTCGGCGCAGGCGCAAAGGAGTGCTGGTCGCAAGAAGAGGAGGAGGACGAAGTGCTCGCCAGGCGCTCCCGCCTCTTCTCTTCCTGTTGTTCGACATAGTAGGCCGCTTGCAGTAACGTTTCCAAGCTCATCCTGCGGCGAGTTTGCTGCTCCGTCGTGGTGAGCGCGGAGGGGGGAGGGATGCGTTGGTGATGATGGCGGCGATGTTGCTGGTGCTGCTGCTGCTGCTGCGCCGGATCTCTGTGCTCGCGAATACCCGCCGGATGGTCGTTCTGACTCCGCCGCATCGAATTACCGGCGTCGCGGCAGCAGCGAACACCGACGCCACAGTCGCAGCCGCCGCCGCCGCCGCCGTCGTCGTCGTCGTCGTCGTCGCTCCCGGACGCCGGCAATGAATCGGCAGGAGTAAGTCGCAGACACTCGATTCCCGCTTCCCTGCCCTCACCCCTCCTCCTCCTTCGACGCTGCTAGCCGCCGCGTTGTAAGCTGCATGCGGGAAAAACGAGTCGGTTAGCGAACGGGCATTTATTCGTATCGATAATATTGGATGAGACTAACTCGTTCTTCTCCCTCAACGTTATTTTTAAAAGTCTTCTTATACTCCACAATAAACATTCGGTCAGTCACGAGAAACTTTTCGGAGCAAGCGAATGACGAGAGGAATAACGAAGAAGCTCGATCGCTAAACTCAAGATCGAGAGAGAGAGAGAGAGAGAGAGATCTTGATCGGCATTTACCGCGCGTTTTGTCTAGAACTCGCTGAACTGGGCAGCGTTATCGGGTTTATCTGAGAGGATGTCGTGGATGTCGCGAACACGACCGGTGTGTCTACGACGTACGTCATGTGACGTACACGCGTGACGTAACGCAGTCGCGCGGGAAGCCTTTCCATCCCCACTGCAGACCACCCACTCATGCCGCTCTTGCACGGCGCATCAGACGGAGCGTGTCGCGCAGGCGCATCGCAGCTCTGTTTTTCCTGCAGCGCAGAACGGCAGGACGTAGCTCTCTCGTTGCCAGAGCCGAGACTCGAGCAGGCTGCTCAAAAAAGAAGCTAGGCTGTTCCGAGATAATCGTACTCGCGAGAAAGATATGGATTCGAAAGATTACTTTTCAAACGCGTCGCAAACGCCTATTTTTAATCGGCGGAGTCATCGAACGATCAAGGACCTAGTTACAAAGTGTAACAGTGCGTAAATTTGTTACTTTTCTTCACTTCATGAAAGAATCTACATTGAGTCCCGTACAATTGTATTTTATATACTTCGATACCGCGATTAAATGAAGGCGCACTGTTCCAGAAAGGCGCGCGCAAATTCGATATCGCGGCTGATCGGAAATCGACAATTCACGAGATCGTGCAAACGTTAGCGACAGTCTTCGCGGATCACCTTGCTTCCAGCCGCTCAAACGTGCGTGGCGAAAAAAAAAAAAAGAAAGGGGAGACTGGAGGTGGCGTCTTGTTACGTGGCATTTGCGTGCGCGAAAACGGCCACAGGAACGAACGCGATTGTATTGTATCGGCGCGAGAAATCAAGCAATCGGTTTTATTACGCACTTTTGTTTTTTAATATGAAACAAGTACGTAAATCAAAATGTTTGCGCATCGATAACAGCGCTTGATAGCTCATAGTTATCCTTACATTTCTTTGTTGTGACATTTTCGCGAGTCTTCTGACTTTACTTTAGTAATCATATAATCTTCGCAACAAAAGAAATCGATATCCCTTGCAAATAATAAACGGTGCCATAGCAAATATCGAAGTAGCAAAAGTTTGCTGTATAAAGCACCGAATAGATATGTATTAGAGCGCGAAAGACGATTGAACGACGCGTTGTTTAAAACACAATAATTTCCATAAACAGTTTGTCAAAGATGAAAACTATATGTTAAAAAAAAAAATTTTTTTAATAAAAAAAACGAGAAAGATAAAAAGAAAAATAGAAAAATGTTAAATTAGCGGAATAGAATAAAGTCTTCAAATTTGATTTGGAAAGCAGGTGGATGAAATCGCGAAAGCGTAAGACGTCGACGTCGCGCGATCGCGTTCTCTGTGGGAGACGCGCGGGGTCAGTACGCGAAAATAGTGGAGGGCGAGGGGCGAGGGGCGAGGGGGAGGGGGAGGGGGAGGGCGGGGGAGCGGAGCGGAGCGGAGCGGCGTGGCGTGGCGTGGCGTGGCATGGCATAGCATGGCGCGATATGGCGCGGAGCGGCGTGTCACGGCGCAGCGGAATGATTTGCGACGATTAGCCAACAGCAGAAGTGTTTGCGTGTCGTCACCGTTGTTGTCCTCGATGGCGACGGCAGTGGTAAGAGCCGTGCACGTACGAGAAGCTCGAGAAACACGCGTCCTCGCGAAATATCCGAGGGAGCGTGCCCGCCGCACCGCGAGCTCCAAAAATTGACAAAGCGACACGCACGTTAGAATGGTCGACGACGCATGCCGGCCAATCGGGACGCTCGCGATCCGTGATGTCACTGGCTGAACGTCGCGCTATTGGCCGGCACTATTATGGCACGGAAAACACGCCACGCAACCATCTCTATACACATGTTAATTAAATAGAAGCTAGTAGGAGATAATGGTCCACCGAGGCTCGACCGCGCTCGCGCTCATGTAGCACTCCGTCGCTCTCACTCGCTCATTCTCTCTTTCTCTTCCTCTCACACGCGCTCTCTCTTTCTCTCTCTCTCTCTCTCTCCCTCTCTCCCTCCCTCTTTCACGCCTCCGTCCCTCTATCGCTCTTTCTCTCAAACGGGCGTGGTAGTTGGAGTAAGAGAGAAAGGTGCAGTCGGCGATAAATAGAGATGGAAAGAAAAGAGATGGAAAAGGTTGTATCTCCGCCAAACTTACAAATTGAAACACGTTATGTCTCGTCCTACACCCGTCCCGTTTGCACACCAGATACGACACACTACCGAGCCGTGGACGGACAACCGTTTCGCCTCTTCCCCGGTCTTGGTTCTAGTCCGTCCTGAACACGAATAGCGATCTTGTCAGCGCGCGTGGTTCCCTTGAATCGGATCGTGGATTCTGCGAGCGGCTGACGACAAACGGCGGTTGAATCGACGCGAGAGAAATGCCCACGATCGTAAGCACGACCGCGCGACGAGCCGACCGTTTCGGAGCGCGCGGCGAAACGCAGGTTATAACCTGATCGATCTGGCGCGTGGCGGTGGCATTTTACAAGTACTGAAAACCACTGCGCATCAAACTGCCATGCTTGCTCGGCCACGATTCACGTGTCCGGGCACCGTGGCGCGGCCCAATCGTCGCGCGGCTCGTGACGTCAGCCGGCTGTATCGACGAATGAACGCGGCCCATGTGACGCAGCAGTCCCGCTGGGCGTGAGACAAGTCTCGCAAAACGCTTGTCCTCGCGAGTTCACTCGCTCCGTCGATTGGTCGTCGCCGTCACCACCGTCGTCGTCGTCGTCGTCGTCGTCACTATCGTCATCGTCGCCGTCGCTGTCGTGGTCATCATAGTCATCATCATCATCATCTTCATTATTATTATTATCGTTATCATTATCACATCACCATCATCATCATCGCGGTCATCGTGGTCATCGTCATCGTCATCGTCATCGTCATCGTCATCGTCATCGTCATCGTCATCGTCGTCATTATCATCGTCGTCGTCGTCGTCGTCGTTATTGTCGTTCTAATCGTGTGTATCGGTAATCACTCGTTAAACTCACGCACTTCATGCTAGCCATTCCTTTCTGAGCATCGTATTTACCTCACCGCGAACGCGGGGCGTCGCACATCGGCGTTCTCCTTTACTGCACGTTGCGCGACATCGGAGGTGTACGGGCGCTCGAGCACGTACGCGGATACCGCGAAGGAACGACACGCAAAGCACACCCGACACCCGGCTCGCCCGGGCAAACACTCGCGCTCCGATCGCGGCGGTGGCGGCGTCACCCTCCGCCACCTTTTGTCACGTCCCTTCTCTGTCACATGGATCGACGCGGCGCGCGAGCGTGAGCACGAGCGCGCGTTGTTGCCGCTTCTACCCATTTGCCGGACGGGGCTACGTTCTATTGTTTACTTTCGCCAGTGCGCGCGCGCTACGCGCCCACGAGGTCGTGAGAGGCTGTGGGATACCGAACCGAGAGAGGGGGCACGAGGTGACCGCTGCCACAGCTGCCAGAGATATATTCGCATCACATTTTTTTCTCGATTTTTTGCAAGACGTTAATTGATAATTTGCAATTTTGAAAAAAATTTAAGTCTGAAGACGATTTATACATGAGAAATATTGATTCTTTGCAACTAAATTTTATATATTTATCCTTCTTTTCTGTCTTATGTATATTTAATTATATACATATACATATCTATTTCTAATATAATAAGTTTCTAGTATAGTAAGGGTAACATGATCAGCAAAAGTAATTAATTTTATAAATTTATCTTTGGTTCAATATTCATTTATTCCTATGCTCACTAAACAATCTTTAAGTAAATTAGATACATAATTCACATTAATTTTTTCTGAGATTTATTCCATCTTTTTATTACATAATTTATATTACTCTTATTATTTCATGTCGTTATATTTAATTATTAGATGTACTCTTTTGAGGAGTACACTTTTTAAATCAGAAAAAAGAGTACAGATACGTTTTTATACTCTTCTCCAACTAGTGAACATTCCAAATAAACTCATTTTTTTCTTATTAATGATATGTTGATTGTGTATACTTGTATGATGAATTTTGTATATAGCACATATAAGTATGACAGAATTTATAACAAAATCATTTTTTTTTAAATAATGAAACAAGTATTAATTTTATAATTTGGATTATCTCTTTGAATATTCATGCAGTGTAATTTTAGATAAATTCGTTTCTTGATTTTTTTAAATCAATGATATAATCTAATATCTAATTCAATCTAAAGCATTAAATATGTGTTAAAGATCTTGAATAATTTGATTTATATATTAGTTTCTTATAGAAATATGTCAATCTATAATTTGTGCTTTAAGACAGATTTATTTGTACAAAAGTTGTGACTAGATTTTACATGCAATATATTTTCTAATAAGGATTAATCTAAAAAAAGAATCTTTTCTTCTCTCTAAAAATGTATCTTTACATATACTAACATGGAATATTTTTATATTTTGCGAACATTAACATGTACAGTCTATATTATATATGTTATAAAACACTGTAGTTGTTTAAAGAAGTACATCTTTTTTTATAATATATTAAATATATTATTAATATTGCTTTGTTTTTTTAAGTGAACAAAATGAAAGACTTAATAACTTTTAGCAAAATAGTTACTCTACCATATTATCACATATGATAGAGACATATATTGTCACATTATAAAACTTGTAACATATTTAAAAATATCAGAAAATATTTCATTTTCTGATTTAAAATTTAAATACTTCATACAAATTTTTTCCTATTTTAATTTTAATTTTAAATCCTATTTTAATCCAATTTTATATAAACGTCAAAGCATTTACAGACAATCTTATAAAGATATTAATTTCGGCAAAATTCTAATCAACTCGAGTACTGTATAGCCATTGTACTTCAATCTTAGAAAATATTTCTGTTTTAAACGTGTTACAATTATATCTGTCTCTGAAACATATTCAATTAGGCTTATCGGAGATTCTAATAATAATAAATTTAACTAGAGTAATTTAACAAAACAATAGTTATCTACTTAAATTACTAACATATAGATGCTTCAATTCTGTCTTTGATGTGTTTTCAAAAAGCGCAGCGCGATTCTGACCTTCTCCCTTTTTAACCCAATGACCGTAAACACGAAACGCGCAGCCGTCAATTACCTGAAAATAATTATCAAGAATGCTCTTAGCAAATATATAAAATTCTACCAATATTTTTCTTTACAACTATTATATATTCCATAATATCATATTGCGGTCATATTCACTAATTTTTCGTACAATACAGACAAGCTTTTTATAATATAAAAACATTTTACCTTTCGCAGGATCTTTATTCTATACGGGTCGGTACAAGCTACTTGTGTCGAAAGTGGTTCAGGTGTGATATGAAGCCGTTTGATACGAATAACAGCTCTCACACAAATAATTGCTAGTTGGAATCTCTTCCTTGCATTAAACGATTTCGCCTTCAATTCCTACGCAATGAATATGAAACTATAATAAAACTTCATCAATTTCATCATTAAACATCATTTAACAAAAATAGTAAGCTTTTTATATTAATATTGAAATTATTAAAATGGTTATTACGATTCGCTAAATATAATAAAAGATAAAGATCTCTTTGTTATATAATGAAATTAAATATTAACACTTAGATCTCTAAATCTATGAAAGATAAACTGCTTCACACAGACAAAGTACTATTAAAGACTAATAATTTTATAGAACACAACTATTAAAATCTCAATAATTAGCTTATAATTAATTTAATAATTTATTATTATTCTGATATTCCTTAGATTGATATTCCATATACATATATGTAGCAGTAATATACAATTTTGTTTAAAAATTACATTTTCATTACAATTACCATTCATAGAGATTATAACTGTAGAAAAATACTGTAATTTAGTAGCAATATATATGATATTATAACATACTTATTTATACAAAATATTCATATAATAAAAAATCATGAATTTAATAATGCATTATTTAAATATATAAATGATCAGAAATTTATCAATAATCAATAAGATCAATATTTTTCACGTCAATCAAGCTTTCTGGGGTTTCTTTGGTTCTTACAGAAATTTGCTTAGAATGGATGATCTTTAAAGTTCCTGCTAATTCATCTTTTGTAATCATGAATTATATCAGAAACGAGAAAACTCTTGTAAAATATATTAAAATATTTTTCGACAAAATAACATTTTTATTTTATTTTATATTTTGTAAAAATTTTCATTATATGTTTTTTACTTTTTGACATTATCAATTTGGATGTTCATAGTGAATAAATTAATAGTCTTAATAGTATTTGTCAGTGATTATTTCTAAGCGAATTATACACAGCAATGAAATGAAACAGAGAGCAATATTTTAAACAGCCATATTTTCTTTCTATTATAAATAGAAAGAAGTCAATAAAATTATACTGGTCTAGCAAGACTATTCATTTAAGACCTATTAAAAAAAAATTGTGAATACTTAAATAGCTCTCTATCCTTCTTAACTTAAGACTTGGCTTTTTCGGGCAGTTATATCGGTTTTACGATGATATAATATGGCGAGAAATGTTTATATTTTTAAGGTTAAAAGATAAAGCTGTACGTATTTACAATTAATTTATTGCATATCATTTTGTCCCCTATGATATCATAAACCAATATAGTTGTGACGAAAGAACCAAGCCTTAAACAGACAATTTCCAGTAAGTATAATATGAGTTTATCTCCAAGATCTATATCTATGCTTAAATTAGCGTTAAAAATAGCGTTAATGTTAAAAAAAGTGTTAATGTTAACAAACACACATGTATATTCAACTATACATTTTTAATATTGATAACAGATTGTTATGTGAAAATACAACATAATACTTAAATAATTATAAATGTATAAGATGTTAAAAGAAAAAGTTATATCATTTTAAGAGAAAATTAAGACTCCTGGGTAGTCGGCCTTATTGAAATTGTGACCATGTGTCAGAATGAGGTCTCGATTTGCCGAAAATCAGATAGAAGAGGGGAACTGCATACAAAGAGGGAATCATGTGGGCACACATGTACATGTTTCTTCTTTGTGCAGTTCCCCTTCTACCTGATTCTGAGAGTCAATCATGTAACTTTACGTGAAATTTTTCACTTTTCACTTTTTACTTTTCATTTTTCACACCTTGACATTTCACGTGAAACTTTTCACGTACAGCAATTATGTATGTAGCTTGGATGCGTGGAAAGTGAAATCATGAAACATAATTTCATAGTTTTATAGCTAATGAAAATTATTTTATTGGTACAGTATTATATATATCTTTTAATAATCAATTGTATATATACTACGTACACTTAATCCTAACGCAACCCTAATCTTCTCTAATTCCGAAGCATATTTATTAATTTCCTAGCTTTCCACCTTTTCACCACCAAGGCCACATGGCGAAAAAGTTCACGTGAAAAATTTCACATTTTCACGTTTGAGAGAGTTACATCCCGAATTGATCCCGCAAAATCTTACATGATCGACCCAATGGGCAATGATAAGATGAGCAAGGATGAATAAGCTTCTAATTTTTATCGCGACGCTGTGCCGAAATTCTTAGCTGAGTACTCAGGAACCTTAAATAAACAATATTTAGTAAATTTAGTTTGAAAAGCCAATTCTGCGGAAATAAAGGTGTCAATTGTTAATAGATTCTTTTGTGTAAAGATGCAATCACTTGATATTTTTGTATCAAAGATTCGCGAGCGCTTTCGAAAATATTTCTTTTCAAATAAATTTGTAAACAATTTCTATTCGTAATTATAACTCAATATTATTTCAGTACACAGAATATTACATTTTTTACATAATCTCATAAAAATCCAGAAAATTCGAATCGATTAATTACAAAGACTTTCTTTATGGAACCACAACAGTAAATAATTTATGAAGTCGAAAAAAACCAAACATTTTCAACAGAAAACAATGTTTTGATACAAAAATACAAAGTAGAAATGAAGGAAGAATTATGAGAAGATCTTTTGTGGACACTAAAGAGAATATTATGTTATAATTAAGGTGCTACTCGATTTAAAAATAATATTAGATAAACGAAAAATAAGATATTTACATTATCAAAATAGAAAATCATCTTTATCTCTGACAATATTAACTCTTTTAGATTTAACATTTCCTTTTTTTAACCTTTTTTTATTAAATATTATATTTTTTTCAAAATGAGTAATATTCTATATATTTGAATAAAAATGCAAACTCAAGAAATTACGGATGTATATAAACATATTAAAGTATTTTATTAAACAAAAACAGACATACTATTATGATAAATATTTGTATCTATAATTCAATACATCAAAAATATTGAAACAATTTATATCCGAAAGCAACACTAATTTCTACTGATTTTCAATTATAGATATTTCTATTGGTGTAAAATATTATCAAAGAATGAATGTCGATTAAAACAAAATAAATGTTAATTACATGAAAACAACAATAATAATCACTGAATTATGTAGCAATAATAATTACAGCATATTTTTATCATAATATTAAAAATATTGTATATAACAAATACAAATCTCAAAATAAAAATAATCAAATTTACCAAAGCTAATTGAGATATCCTACTCAGACGTCGCGAATTAGACGACAAAGAACGTTTTAGAGGAGCGATGTCTTGATCCCACAGCTGTAAGGTCAATAATTTATAATCATATAATGTCTTAAACGACAATCCTAATTACTGCAAAAAAATATTATAAATAAAAACAATAAAAGATAACTAAGCAGAAAATAGTATAATATGTGTGTCCATAATCCCCATATTTATATTATACAATAGCAAAACACAAATATTTATAAGTATGTGTATTTACTTTGCTTTTTGCTGTGTATGTTATATGTTAAGTACAAAGAATTCATACAGATATTTATGTATGATAAAGGAAAAAAATTAGAAGATTATTGCATAAATAGATAATAAAAAAAAATTCATATAATATATTCTATTCCAAATAATGTTATTTAAATTTGATACAAAATACTATTTTTACTGATAATATATACGTAATTTTGTTTATAAAATTAAATACAAAAATAAATTTAACAAAAATAGATATATAAGAAAAATTGTTTGTCTGCATATTGGATCTTAAAAATGTGTAAAAATTATTTCTCATTAAGCAATGTATCATGTATTCAATATATTTTTTCATATAAATTGCATAATGCATTGAAAATAAAATTTTTTAAATCTTATCTTGCTCTAAACTACAACAAATTTGTCATTTAAATATTAAATATGAGAAACAAGTTCTAACGGTAATATTTCTTTATTTTATATTTTTACCATTGTTCACTTAAATAACTATCTTAGAAACCATTCAAAATGAAACATATTTATCTTTCTTCTTAGCTCAAGTTTTGCTTGCTTTCATATTATCAGTGTTGAAGGATTGTCAAAACATCCTCTTCAAGGAAATTTGTACTCAATATAATATAATACATTATACATACTATATGTTTTGAATAAAATTTTCCTTGGAAAGAACATTTTGGAATGTAGTTTAAGAAAATGAATGTAAACGAGAAATGATAACATATTTATTATATTAACAATTAATAATTAATTGCTGTACAAATATGTTTCAGAAAACTAAGTTGAAAAATGATAACATATTTATTATATTAACAATTAATAATTAATTGCTGTACAAATATGTTTCAGAAAACTAAGTTGAAAAATGCTAATGCTACTTGTAAGCGCTTTTCTTATAAAAGCAAGCAAAACAAATTTATTTAAAAATAACCTAATTCATCCTAGAACATTCTATATGTATATTTATGATAAGTATACTTTGAAGTATAAGTACTTTGAAGTATACTTTGAATTGAAAATGGTAAACAGAAACAAAGCAAATTATTGGTGCTTTTATGAAACATGATGTGCATAAAATATTAGTTATTTGAAAAAGGATTTTTTTATAAATTAAGCTATTGTCATTTTAAATTAGAAGTTACGAATAAGGTACATTTTATGTTTTTGTTTATCTGTACTTACAACAGTATGGAAAAATGAATGTTCCAATGCATCCTTTATAGAAATTCTTCTCTTAGGATCAACAACCAATAACTTTCTTATTAAATCTTTTGGAGCCTCTAAAATACATTCATTATAATTAATTCATACATTCATTATTATTAATTCATTATATTTTATTCATTTTCTAAAGTCATTATTTCATTAAAATATAATTTTTCTTCAATCATAATTTTTACCTGTTATGTCAGCCCATTCAGGAGATGTAAATGAATAATTTCCCTCCATTATATTTCTAAGCATGACCATTTGCTTCCGATGCCAAAATGGAGGACAGCCAACTAATAGCGTAAACATAATCACGCCACAAGCCCATCTATTACATCATAAGTAAAAATGAAAAATATAATAGAATCTTTTAATAAGTAATTAATTTGATCACTCATACTACGTCAATTAATATACATTATAAATTATATACATCAAGTTAATGAAATGTAAAAATATATAAACATTTAACAATTATACAGATATTCAATAATGATAATTTTGTCATGTCATTTAGCAGAAAATATGCATTAATGATTTCATCATCAAAAAGCTCACATACTACTATGTGTGTATATATATATATTTCTCACTCTTGTAATACTTTTTTAATGTGTATTAATTTGGTATATCATATTAATTCAAGTGATCAAATTTGTTTCTATTCATATATTATTTATTAGTGTATATGCATATACACATGCATACATGCATATACCATGCATACATGCATGTGTTTACAATGTTCATAGGCCTGTTCAAAGGATCGTACTAAAAAAAAAACCTTCTTTTTTGTTTTTGTCAAATTTCAAATATATATTCAAATATATATTTGAAATTTGACAATCTATTTCATTTCAAATATGAATAGATGCTTTCCATTTAATGACAAAAGTCGACACAAGTATCGTTCTTTCTTGGCATTCAATGATTAACAAGGACAAAATGATAGTTTTATCGACTTGTGTCCATTAAATGGAAAGCATCCAATATACGATAGTTTAGTTATAAAAAACAAATCTCGTGAAGCATTGAATATCATATGCATATCTGCACTCATATATATATATATATATGTATTTTTATAATTCAGTATGAAAAAATCTTACATATCAACTTCAAATCCATAACCTTCAGCATTCTCAAACATATTACACTTTAATACTTCTGGTGCTAGATAACCAGGTGTTCCACAAAGATCTGTAAAAATATATGAAAAATTTAATCTTCTAAAATGGAAATACATATTTACACATACACATACATACACACACACACACACACACACACACACACACACACACACACACACACACACACACATACATATTTAAAAAGTAATACAACCTTCTAATTTATCACCAGGCTTCAATATTCTTGCAAACCCAAAGTCTGTTATCTTTACGTTCAAGTTATCATCGAGCAATATATTTTCAGGTTTCAAATCTCTGTGTACTATCCCTTGGTTATGTACATGTTGAATCCCTTCAAATACTTGTCTCATGATATAACGTGTCTTCTTTTCAGAAAGTGTCACAACCGACGTAAGATAATCGAATAACTCTCCATTCTTGCATAATTCAAAAATTAAAAATATAAATGTATTAGATTCAAAAACATCGTGCAGTTCAACTGAAAATGAAAAAAATAACCACCAATTTTTGCTTCATTCAGTATAAAATTCAATATAAAAATGTTTTAGGAATAAATTAATAGAGCATGTAATTTGTAATATTTTTAGAAAAGAACAAAGAATAGAAAATTTACTAATGTAAGGATGTCCAGCTACTCTACGAAGTATTTGTACTTCTTGCAGCGTAGCATCCTTCATGGTGTGCCCATCCTCATTGATTTCATTGCTGATGTCTATAATTTTAGCTGCATACTCTATACCTGTCTCTTTCTCTATGCATCTTCTCACAGTAGAAGATATCCCCCTGAAATATCCACTCACAAAGATTAAATTCCAACTTACCGAAATAACAATCAGTATTTTTGATCTATACGAAAACTTATTGAAATTTCTTTTAATTATGTAATGTCATTGTCAATCAACTTTGAAGGATGTTCCGTAGTAAACGTATGTACTCGTTTATCGTGATCGCTGGCGCCACAAGAATACAAATGGAATAGTACTCATTATCAATTTAGACACGAGTCGAACTTAACGATAGGAAACTTGTTGAACTCCTACGAAGTGTGAAAGGACGCACCTGCCCAGGATCTCTTTGGGTTCATACTTGGCGTAGAATCCTTTCGCCGCGTCCTTGTCCGGCAACACGTCGTCCCCTTCATCTTTCGCCATAATTCGTGTCGCGGACCGTTCGTTACGCTCATAAGAAACACCACCGCGATTCTCTATGCGAATTTTGATTCGTGCACTCGTTAAGAACAACGGATGCCCAAAAGCGGACCAACACACCCCGAGTAGTTAAAACGTACTAACGAAGTTTGTATCACGCTCGTATACATATTCCGTCGAGACATCATCATACGAGTTATAAACAGCTTGAGCTAGGCCTGTTCTTTTTAGCTGAATTTCTCGCACGACTCATCATCTTTCTTTCTTTTCTCTCCAATATGGAGAGAAAAGGAGAAAAGATGAATTGTGTAAGTTTAGCTGAAAAGAACAGACCTACGCGCTACGTTCTAAAACGTCTGTTCGTTTTAGTTACCATAATCACATTATAGGTTTGTTCGTGTTACTTGTACCATCTAGAATTTTCAGTATCTAAAGAAAAGGCCCTATTCCCTACACGTTTATCGACAACTGTCGGTATTAATAGTACTGACCGATAGAGACCGTTCAAAGCTGTTCTGTACCATCATCAACGACAGATAAATAATGACCCTTGTCATTCGTGATAAAATAAAAATAAAATAATAAAATAATTAATATAATAAAAAATAAGTAATAAATAATAATAATTTTATTAATAAATAATTAGTAAAATAATTAATTATAGCTTCTATTCTGATCATAAAAACTAACGATATAAACATATATAATTAAATAATTAATTTAAGAAAATAATAATAATAATAATAAATTTGCAAAAATTTTTTACATGAACACAACTTTGTGCATTAAAAGATTTATTTAGATTTATTAAAAAGAGAAAGGATAAAAAAGGAGAGAAAAAAGAGAGAAAAGAGAGAGAGAGAGAGAGAGAGAGAAAGAGAGAGAGAGAAAGCATCGTGACCATCATTTTAAATAGACGAAGCAATGAAAGAGCTCCCACTTTTATGGTTGACTGTACAGTCGCGCCGTGTGCGCGGCATGCCAACTGTAATGGAAATTTCCATTGGAAATACAGTCGCCATCGTCTCGTAGGTAGTTTTATAAAGGAGGTTCTTCATAGCGGCAGCATCTAAAAATCAAATTATGAATGAGCTTTTATATATGATATTAATTCTGACGCGATCACGTCAGCCATATCGAATCAAAAATCGAAAAAAACGAGGAGGAGACAAAATCTTGTAGAATTCTTGTTGAAAGATTTAAGAACATATGAACGAAAGGGGGCGTTAAGTATAAGAAAAAAAAAGAACGAAGATAAAACGTTAAGTATATTTATCGTACACATGGAATTTCTTCAGATTATAAGAAGTATACAAATATTTTACGTAACTGTATGTAATCACGTAATTATTAAATTAATGAAATATATAAATTTGGCAAAGTGTTAATTGTTAAAAAAGGATTTTTTATAAATATTTAAATAATTTTTTATAAATATTTAATTATCTTATTATTACATTTAATTTTCCTTAACCAATTGCAATATTGGCTTGAAGGATCGCTCATAAAAGTCAATTCGCATCAAAGTAAAATTAGTAATTACTGCATAAATAATAAATGTAATTTATATAAACTAACATAAACAAAAAATTTAATATAAAATTAAACGTTATCAAATTAATTTTGTATTAGATTAAAGATTTATATGTTGCATAATGATTATTTTGCACCTGCATTTCGATCATTTAATTCCGTTATATCTAGATAATAAATTTAAAAATAATTTAATTTAGAAATAAGTGCATTTGTACATCTTTCTCCACTGAAAAATATAAACGAACGAAAACATATAAAACAAAAATAAAACAAAACAAAAAATAAAATTAATACAGCTTTAACTAATAAATTTTTCATATTATGTAACGACCACAATTTTACGCAAGCGGTTTAAGTGACGTAATTAAGTGACGTAATTTTTACATGTGACCGCAAAATCTATGAAAAATAAGCATGCATATATGTATTTCTTCCCCCACCTCTAATAGGCAATACAGAATTTAACAATTGAATCTGATTTTTTTCGATTAAAAAAAAAAAGAACAAAATCTAAAATAATAACTAAATTAAAAAAGTAAGTAAAATAGATATGTTGTTTTAATATTATCATGTAATATAATGAATTAAATTCCAAAAATATAATCTCAATATAAATAAGCATTACTTTATTTAACAACTCATTCCAATCTTTTAGAAAATTTTTTATTACACTATTTAAATAAGTTTCAATTGTGTTTTAATCCTTGATTTTATTGCTGTATTTTATTAAAAAATATTTTTTGAAATTTTGTTTTTAAACATCTTTCCTTTAAGATATACTATTCAGAAATCTTTTAAATTAGAATTCAAAATCAAGATTTATTAATGAATAATTTTTATAACAAACTGCAAAAAGATATTTAAAATTGAGAGTTTTTTACAGGATTTTAGATCTGAACTTGTTATAAATAGAAATACTGGAAAATTATTATTGTTATATTTATTACATTAACTATTTCTTCACAAAACTGAAAAATTTATTAGATTCAATTACTGAACTTTGTATATTAATTATTTAGATTGATTTCGACCAAACTTAATCGGCAATATTGCTTAAATAAAATTAATTTAATAAATAAATACGCGATAGATGATAGAAAATTAATAATTATATTAATGTTAACAAAAAAGTAAGGATATTAATAGATATTTATATTAGATAAGCTAGTCAATTGTGGACTATGAACGAAATTGTTTTAATGATTGAAAGAAGAAATTCCGTAAGATAAGCGCTGCCACCATATTTCGTGAAGATTTGTAAAACGTTTTAAGAAATTATTATGGTAAAAACGGTCTTATCGGCAGTAACTATACGAAGAATGCGTCTTATCTTCTCGTGACCAAGTACCTTGCTTGCTTGTAAGAATTATCATTTTAAATATGATGGCATCCTTCCTCGTCACGCGGACGATATTCAATCTTTTGCATGTTTGAAATTGCGTCGAGATAATTCACTATGTTATTAAATATTATAAATTATTAACGTGTGCAAACATAAATTATTAGCGTGGCATGTGAGAATGAGAAAAGCAAAAGTAATAAACCATGACATCGATTGTGTGGGAATTTGAGAATAAGAATCGCCGGTGATTGATAAAATAGAAAGTTACAACGATACGTTGTCGACTCTTCTCAATTTACTTATTTTACTTATTTACTTATTTTATCTTATACACTAATTAGATCTTTATGAGAAGGCAACATGAAGCTCGTTTTACATTCTTATTCTCGGACCCAATAACACGTCGTTAATCTTGTCGTTTTTCGCCATGTCATTGCAAATTTTTTATCGACAATAAAATGTAAAGCTAAATGTTAGAGTAAATGTATATTGTGTAAAGATATTAATGCATTTAATAATTTTAAGCAAAAATTTAACAAGATTTTATTTGTAACTTTAGCTTTACTAAAACATTTTTAGTAGATATGTTAATTTGATTAATTTGATTTAGTAGATAAATTAATTTAATTAGATTTATTTTTTAAAATATCTTCTTTTTTCATTTCTAATTGCATTTGAATTGTTAATAAACGAAAATTAAGAAATAATTGCATTAAGCTTTATATTGCTTTATCCTAAATTAGAGCTTCCTTATTAATATGTATACAGAATATAATTATAAAAGTTACAATAAAATATAAAATCTATTTTTTCAGTAATTAACTTTATTATAGTAACCATTTTTTAATTTTTATTTATAGTATTCATAATTAGTTCTTATAATCATGATTATTTTAAATACCTATTTAAGAGCTTATGAACCAATCACAAACTGTCTAAAACATGTTAATATTAATACACTGTTTAAAATAGTTTTAAAATAAAGAAATTATGAATATTATTCATATTAATGTCGTGAAATGTCATATGTTTCTCTTTCCTCTTTTTTTTTAAAGAAATGCAATCCATAAATAAATAAATGCATATTATATAATTTTTTAATCGCAAGGACTCTGTGGAAATCTAAATACAAAAAATTTTGTCATTTGAATCTCTCTTTTTCCTTTTCTTTTTTCATAAGGATTCCCTTCATTCACAATGTCACACTCTCTCTCTCTCTCTCTCTTCTCTCTATCACGTTTTCTTACGCAACAACATGCTCTACGTCAAATGTATGTGGGACTCGTATTACACACTAAAGATTAACGTCGAGACATATTTACGGCCTTCGAGTGTTAATTCTAGTATGAGTAAAAGCGCACTATATTGCACACATGTTTTCCAAGATCTATAAAATACAGTGTGACAGTCTAACGATATTAGAATATCATATGCCGAATATTTTTGACGTGGATTGTACTCGCGGGTTGAGAGAGAGAGCTCCCATGTGGAGTCTGATCTCTTCTCAACATAAGGAGACTTCAAAGGACCTTGCTGGTCAGATTAGACGTGTTCTCATCAAATACGTGTGCACACCTGCGCGGATATATACCTAAGCATTAGTGACGACAACATAATCGGCCATTCCTTTGAGAGAAACACAAATTTCGGCAGCGCGCGGCCTTTTTTTTCCCGCTAAGTTTAGCCGTGAGACAATGCAAATTATTATTGTAACACGTCACAAATCTTACGTTCAAATATGTACGCACAAGTCTGATAATCGGATGATGACTATCTTACAGAGTACATAAGATTTGTATTACGCGGTCTGACGCGATTTAACGATTAATCGTGTGCGTTATAATTATTTCATATCGCTTTACAACAAGTTGACAAGTTTGAACAGAAATAAGTCCATTTTTTTTTCCAAATACTAATATACCAAATACTAATAAAAAATGAAAACATGTGTGTATTTTTGAATTTTTCATAAAATTATGTCAAATGAAATTAGACATAAGACACCCTTTCTCCACGTGAGTTTCATCGATGTAGATAATCAATTTAGATAAATATTACTTTTTAAATATATAATTAAATAGTAAAACTAACTTGACGATAACAAAATTAATTAATACTATGAATTTTATATAACATTTCAAAAATGGTCAGCTTGAAATTAACTTAAATCCGAAAAAACCGTGTTATATGTGCATGCATATAATTCAACAAAAATTAATAAATATTTTTTCAAATAAATAATATCATATAAATTATACAAACATATATATTTAATATTTTAGTTTATTTGAGGAAGAAAACGAAATGAGCAAAAAGTCACACATGTCATTTCGCAAGTTAAAGTTTGCGAAGCGTCGTTCGCAATGTTGTTCCATAAAATCAAGATCTGATATTATAAAGAAAGAATATCGGAGCAAGGTTACAATTCTCAATGGTAAATGTGTTCTGTACTTTGATATTTTCAAGGTAAATGCACATAAAAGCGACATATAAACTGCATAACGCTATTCTCCGAGTGAGCACCAACTGTATTTGGCATGATTGAAGGAAAGATGGAAGACCAAGAAACATTTGCCAACACTATCGCACGTGTTGGCATTGGTGTCGCATAATTTATGTGAATGATCCTGCGACATTTGTTACAATATAGTGTCTACCTATCGACAAGGATCATGATTTACGATGTCAAGCATAGAGAGACCAACGCGCAGGACACGTGTCATACTGGCGTATAAAGACTCTCGAATAGTTTGTCGGAATTGAATGGTTCGTGAAATATATCTTTAATAAGATTGAATAGGGAAATTGAATCGGGAAGAAGTTTCGATAGCGATAGAAATTTAAAGATCCATTCTACGCATTTTCTGTAGCAGTTTTTTCTGTAGCAGATGATTCTGTTAGCTCGAGCGCGGCTGATCAGGCAGACCGCCCTATCTTTGTTCCGATGATGTCAATCGTTTTCTCGGAAATGGAAGATATATCTTTAGAATTATATTTTCATCCATGGTTATATTCTCATTCAGATGTCTTTGAGAAAACATTTCATTTTAACGTTTTATTTAACATTCTATTTTAACGTGCTACTATACTTAGGCAATTGCACCCGAAATCCCAAAGTCGCTCGATTTAAGAAAAAAGTTATACTCGAGAAGATAATTAAAATATCAATCTTTTAAATATTTTTTACATATTATATATTATGAAATGATGATTATGCAAATGATTGAAAGAATAATTATATCATTGTGACGTTAAGTAAGTATTAAAACTTTCAAAGTGTTCTTCTACAAAATTGTGTTTTTTTATTTTTATACATTTTCTCCTTTTAATAAATACTTTTATAATCTGTTTTTAAATTTTGTTCAGAATTAAATTAAATTAATTAATTAAATTAATTCCGATTTGATTAATTTTAAACAATCGTAATTTTAACGGAAATTATGAACAATTAATTATTTCTTAAAACTAAAATTTTTATTTTTATTTAGAATTAAAATTAGAATTCAAAGAAAATTTATTAAAAAAAAATATTGCTTATAGTTAGAATAGTTCATAACCAGTTCAGAAAAAAAAAGAGAAATAAATGATTTGAATATGTTCCATCCAATCCAATAATAAAAGAAAGGAATGTAAAAATAATTTTATTTTATTATTTCATAACCTGCTTTTCCCCTTAAAGAGAAGTTTCTTATCTTATACTAACTTTTATAAATAATTTTACATATTTATAATGTACATTTGCGCTATTATATTTATTATATTTATTAATAACTTTATTATTAAAGTATGATAAACTTTTAATTTTATAATAAAACATGAATAATTTTATAAAATGTTATAATGAGAAGCTAAGATATGAGATTTTTACAAAATTTTGCAATAGATCAATTTGTTTGAATAAGCACTTTTTAAGTGAAGACTGTTGTATATTTAGTGATATGATCTAATAAATATGATTTTCCGCATATCTATTATAACTTTAGTATACAAAAGCACAACGGGTAGCACTTTGACGCGATTCTATTTTTCAGTCGCTCACCTGTCGCACTAATACAAAACCCATATGCTAATACATATATATATATATGATACATATATGATACATACACTGACTTTAATATACTTTCCAGACAAATTAAAATTTTTTAAAGAATCAGAATCAGATTCAGCAGCTTAAAAACTATAAAAATAACATATCGTTCTTGCTTACTACAAGGCCAAAATCGGCTTAGTTTACATCATCCTTTATTGATAATTATTATATAGTCAGAAGAACAATAATTATATTACATTTTACTACATAACTACAAATCAACGTTAATTTATCTAATTAATACGTTAATATATCTAATATATAGTTTAATATATAGTTTAATATATAGTTTAATATATAGATATATAAATATAGTTACTATATTTTACCTACAACTGCAAATTATCATTAGCTTTTCACAAAATTTTTTTTTTACTTTAAAGTTCTTTTTCTGAGAAATTATAACTTGTCACGAGTTTTTTATATCGTATCTTTTATAGAAATGATAAAATGATTTATTCATTGATAGAAAAACTTTATTTATATATAAAATAGATCTTTGCACCAAATAGATTTTTTAAGTTCATTTTTAATCACATTTAAATCCATATTCATTTGATATCATTTCGAGTAACTCTGCCAAAATTCATGCAATCGGATGTTTTCGGAAGTTTATCTCTTAGATCTCTATCATTTTCCACAATCAAATTATATCGACTTGCACTATTATAATTTTGAATCCTTCATAAGAACGTTAAAGACTAATTAATCAATTCGAATATTAATAAAGTTTAAAAAATATAACAGGACGACTTATCAGCCTCTTTTTGAGTCATCGGGTTCTGGTAAAATATATCATCTCTGTTTCATGTGTCTCATTTCATTGGTCTCGATAAAATGGCAATATTTTATATTAAAATATTTATCATAGAAAAGTGATGTTTACCCGATAATATATTAATGTTAATCAACGGGACAATAAATTAGAAAAGATACACATTTTAAATGAAACTATAGCTTCGTAAAATTGCGCCGCATTGGCAACGACTCGTTTACGCCAATCAGAATCAGTCAACACATTACAGTTCACATTACAGTCAATCGACAATAAGTTGCGTCAGTATATGTATATATTATAGTTGTTCAAATTCCAGTCATTTAAATCTAACAAAAATAGACCTTGCAATATTTATCAGCACAATTCAAGCAGAAATATAAGTATAAGCTAAAAAATTATTGACTGTAAAATTCGAGCAGACTTTATTATTTCGCAATTATTTACTATCTGTTTTAAATCATGTCAGCAGAACAAAGTTGATGTCAATTTATTGCAATAGTTTGTACAACAAAATATGTTGCCGAATGGTTAATATAATACTAACTCTCTGTTTAGAATTAAATAAGCGATATTAAGGCGTGCTAGATATTTCATGTGCAATTGTTTCTATTTGTATCCAAACAAAAACTATAATATTATTTTATTGTCAATATTATGAAGACAACAATAACATCAGATCGCCTGAACAAACCACTTGAACATATTCACTTCGTGAACTTCTCGAATCTTTATGGTCTAATAACGATATTTGAAAATAATAACAATAGATCAGGCATAGTAACTGTTTTATTTTTAAGTTACATGCTTGTGAATATGTAATCCTATGTAATATTATTTTTATTTATCTATTAAAAGGAGCTTCTCAATTTATTCAATATTATTGTTTAAAATTAAAATATTCAAAAAATATCTAATATAATGACATTCTAAAAAATTATTCTGTTAATTGTCAATAGAATATTGACATCATTCATAACATCGTTAAAAGAACATAACGATTATAACGATTCAATAAGATCTGATTAAACTGAATCTTATTGTATGATGCAATGTATATTCACGTAGTCTATTCGCGATTATATTAGAAAGATACACAATCGATCCGATATCAAATACGAACCGATCGATAAAAATAGCCAATCGTATTTTATTTCAGATTGAATTTATCGAGACACTGATTCTCAATCGAATAATTCTTGTTTTTTTAAATCAATCTTTAACGTTCCATAAAGCATTTTATTATGTAATTTTATTTAATTGAATTGAAAGTTAAAAACAAAAAAATTTATCGATTTATCTTGATATTTTATGGAGCTACACAAGTAAATATATTAAACAAAAAGAATATACATTATCTGCAATTAAATAAAAAAATATTGATACAAATTAATAAAGAATAAATCAAAAATCAAAATACCACTATATATAAATATCGATATGCTACTCATGTCTTGAATCGATAATACAGGGAATTACAATATCATCATGACATTACTTAATATCATGTTAGCAACTTTGAAAAGATTTTTTCTATGTTAAATCTGTTGATTTTTCTCATTACAACTATATTAAGTCATAAAAATAAAGCAAATAATATTATGAACTTTTCTGATACAAAAGAAATTAATTTTTCTTATATGCTATAATTGCGAATATTACATTCGATAAAATAGACTTACAAAATGCACTGAAGGCTGTCTTTAATGAATTAATAAATATTCATAGAAACTTTAATCAACTGTTATAAAATACATTTTACAATATAAAAAATATGTTTTTTTAGAACGCACAAATGCAGACGAATGCAGATCGAAATATGTGTATATTAATAAAAAACAAAAAAATAAATTTTCGACATATTTTACTGATTTACGTTATTACACATGTTACATAAAAATCTAATTTATTTTGATATGATACAAGAAAAAAATACAATGCTTGATATTATAATTTAAGTGCAACGAGCGAGCTTTAATACGACGCAAAACTATGCAAGGCGCCGACAAGCGAGTTTCGCGTTACCTGCGATATTAGATAGCGAAATCGTAAACGTAATATCAAGTTACCGCTACAAAAATCGCTTAAGTTTTCATTTTTTGCTGCGTCATTATGGATTTGCGGAAATGAGCGTTATTTTTTAATTTTAGGAAAATGAAATTTTAAAATAGTCGAGAATGCTAGGGGCCCGCCATTGTGCACAATTCTATTCACCAAACTAAATTCTCAATTTCTATTTTTATTAATTATTATTATTCTTTTGTGTATTTCTTATTATATATATTAAGTAATTTGCATTTGTACATTTTCAAATGTCTTTAAAATTACTATCGAACAAATGCACATTGCAATTGGAATATTACTTCTAACAGCCGAATAATTACTTCTATACGTCAACATATGTAATATTATAAATAATTATTTAATTATAAATTATTTCCTATATAATTATTGTTATTAAATATATATTTATTACAAAATTTCGCAATTTATTATCATTATAAAGAGAAAATATGGATGTGTGTGTGTGTGTGTGTGTGTGTGTGTGTGTGTGGTGTGTGTGTGTGTAAAAACATTTTTAAATTATTTAAACAAACGGTATACTGAGTCATCCAAAATATGATCAAACCAAAATATATAGTAAAGTTTTTGGAATGAAAATATAGTATATGTGGAATAAACTATTATTAAGAAATGATTATGAAGGGTACGGCGAGAGTTTGGCGAGACGTTTGCAGGAGGGGGAGCTCCTCGAGGCGATCTAGTCTGACGAGGAGATACGCTATAAGTGTTCTCGCCTTAGGGAGGGGCAAACACCGAAAGGGACGAAGAGGGTATGACGTTGGAGGGAGTGGGGAACCGCGACACGGCTTTTCGTATCGCGCACCGTCATTCTCGTGCCGAGTCTCTTCGACGGTCGCGATTCAACGTGCGGTACTTCAGGCTTCGGAATTCGACTAGAAATTTTTTAAATAAATCACAAATTCTTTTTTGGCCGTTCAACGTCACCGCAACGTCGCCGCATCGTCCCGGAAAGGGGGATGGCTCGCGTGCGTTTTTTTTTTTAGAGCGCGATTCGAAATCTTTTAGCGGATTCTCCAACGTTTCTCCGATAATACCTCACCGATTCTTCCCTCTCCCTTGTATCCGCAAACCAACTGCCCCCACCCTCCAGTTAACTGGCTGCTCCCACCGCAGGGCGACTTCCACGCAACATATACCGATCTCGCGGCACCCACGGAGGGAAGTTGATGTGAAAAAGAGGACGAAAGATCAGTGCGACACCGCTGTTCGTCCAAAGAGGCGAACCCTTACATTATCAGTTCGCGCGCTCGTCGAGGCTTGCCGCAACCCACCAGACGTACCGTGTGTACAAATAAGCGCACGCGGCGATATAATTTTCCTTCCCATTCGTGTGAACACGTATACGTACGTGCGTACACACACGTACACACGCATACACACATACACACACATACACACGCGCGAGACACATCGGGAGCGTCGAGACTCCCCCATTGGTAGCGGCTCGACGATTTCGGAGCGGATTCGCGTTTTCTATTCATCTCAACGCCGGACGCCGCGCGGATCAGAGGGAATCGTATATACATAAGTATATACAGCTATATATTTATATATATATATATATATATACATATATACTGTTTACATACTTGGAGTTAGATCTTTGGATCACGAGCGCAATCGGCACGCGAATTCAAGAATGTCGCACAATACGAAGGGTCTCGGAGTAGCGGTGCACGGGGGCAGAATTCAGGTGAGTTTTTCCCGAATTATTTACTATTATTTAATATTTAATTATCACATTTGAATTCATTCTCATCGAAAATTCTATCTAAGATATGTAAAAAAAACTTATGAAATGGTATTACATCATTAATTAATTCTATGCCGAGCAAAAATTTATATTTCTTATCAAAGTATATCGAGATAAAGTTATCTATACCCTACGTAAAGCACTACGTATCGCGACGCTTTGAATTTATCGATTTTATAAATGAAAATAGCAGAAAAAAGCTACATTTTTACACTATAATTTCAGAAATTTGTTTCCCTTTAAAAAGCATAACTCTCAACTGTCAAAATTAAATACCTCGTAAGTTGCTTCAAGCATTTTTTATAAAAGCGAGTTTTTACGAGGTAAAAATTGTACATAAATTGAATATATTTTTTTTTTTATCATAAGTAACGTCATTTTTACGATGAACGAAAGAAGATTTTTTGCCAAATATAACTTTTCTTGCATTTTTTTCGCGTCAAATCCTCGGTCAGTTAATTCCATTAAATTACCGTTAAATTATGCGCCATTCGTCGCGATAAAATTTGAATTTCAATTGTTGATTATAAAAGCTAGGACAAAAGCAGCTCAAAGACATTTTACGGCATTGACATATACGCGGGTTTCTTATACGCATATACATGCAATCGCCACGTGGCTACGATCGCGCGCAATACAGTCTCTCAAACGTCGCCGAACATCATGATATCGGTGTTAAGTCTATTCAGCCTACTTCTACGTAACCTACACTTTTGTATCCTTTTTTGTATTTAAAATAGAATAGATACATGAAACGAACGAAAAAGTGGAAAAAAAAAAATGATACACAGTAGGCTAAAATACACCGGCGATATCAGTAACAGGTCTATTTTTAACATGCCTACATTTCGAACATTTTTTTTGTATTCGAAATAAAATAGATATTATTTTACGTAAAAATGAGAAAAGGAGATTATAACGGGAGGGAAGAAGGGAGATAAGACGCTCGAATGATCATGTAAAATTAATAAAAATGAATCACGCGGGAAAATTTGATTTGAGTAATGCGTTTTATTACGGATATTCGCGCAATTCGTGACGACATGCGCGATTACGCACATTCTGCATACATAAAAGACAATTGTGTAATTAGGTGACTGCATTTAAACGACTAGTCAAGACGCTGTCAGTATACTGTTCTCTGCGATTATGTTTCGCATTTTTTTTCTTTTTTTTCCAGTACATTCATTTTTTTTTTTTTTCCATTGTATTCGACTTTGCGAAAATTAATTGTGATACATCGTAATCTACTAGAATTTAAAGACAATATAACGGTTACTTCGATAACATTTTAATATTAATTTGATCAGACGCACTATCGGAATTCTGAAGTAATTTTTATCTTTATCATTTATCGCCTCATCACATAAACTGTAATGCAAACCCCATCTCCCACGTTACGCAATCTCGGCAAATCGATGACTTCGAGATAAGGAGGAATTCTCGTGAAACACGTAACATTGATCTTATATACTCGATGATAACGATTTAGTTATAAATTTCTCGATATCCCAGACGATCATGAGTCATCGCGAAAAAACAAAATGTCCGATAAAAAAATTACCATTCCTCGAGAAATCGTTATCGAGCGGTCGTTCTCTTTGAATTAACGCACACACGCAAAAAATGCGCGCACAGCATACGATACACGTCATTCATTATCGCGAATTATTTCGGAACTAAAAGGTGTTTCATTACTGCTTATCTATACATTTCATCCAGATACCATTCTTTGATTCAGATTGCGCTCTATTAAACATCACCGAGCCACGCTGCATTATCACAATATGATACGAAGCGCACCGGATGATTGTCTTGAAAAAAAGAAATCGGCATACTTTATATTTAAAAATCGTGCGATAACACGCGATATTTCTTCAAGAACCATCGTCACGTTCGGTTTATGCAAATTCGTATGCATATATTCGTACGTATGTATGTACGATCTTTCTGCTAGAGAAAAATTTTTAATTTTCTTGCGCGCAACAAGATCTCTTTTAACTTTACAATTTTAACATATGCGAAAGTCGGTCGCAGCGTGAAAATGTTATTTTTGACCGACCTTTGAATCGCACACGCGGCTATTTACGATTTCAATAATGTTTAGTTTCCCACGATTACACGTCAAACACGTAGCGTGAGTTTTCTCTGAACGTTATTTATTATTAAACGAAATAATTTGTCATAAGAAAAAAATAATTATTAAAATAATTGACACAAAATTATGATCTTAAAATAGTTTAAAGTTTATTTCATATCATTAAGAGTCGAATTGAACGTAGTATTTTTATGCTTTATTTATTTCGATGCACGATGAAGAAATATTGCTTTTTATCGTCTGATCGGACGGTTTAGTTTCTGTTGTGACCCCGATCGATTGGAGACGAAGGTGGTTTTCCTCGAGACTCATTGGCTGTGCGTTGACTTTGTATCAACGATCGATGCTATGCGGTGAATAAACCGACTTACAGGTTAAATTTAACTTGAGTACGAGGCAGTTAATTCTTATACTTGTACTACGCAAATCGCAATTTATTAATGAATGAGAAATATGCCCGACTGGAAATGTTTGCATTTTTTTTTCTATTCCAGTAGATAAGATAAATTTTTTATCACGTACATGATTTTATATGACTGAAACGTTGAATTTTCTAGAATACTTAGTTTGTTTTCATTTTCTATTTTATTTTAATTTTGTATTATTGAAATCTGTTATAATTTTCATTTTTATTGAATATAAATATAAATTTTTATTCAAATTATGAAGATATTTATCGTATTTATTAAATAAAATTAAAATCTATATTATTAATAAATAAAAATTTATAAAAAATTTATCAAAGCACTCACTTAACGCTTTTAATATTCTTCTTTCTTTATATAAAAAAAAATTGTTCAATTCTCGTTTAAACAAAAACTGGAATTAACAGCTTTATTTATAATAACTTGATATGGAAATAATAAATTTTTTGCATTAACCTTTTCAACAAATTGTTGCCTAAACGTTCGAGTACAATTACCAAGAAGGCTTGATTCTTAAGAATTCTCCACTTCTTGTGAATCCGATTTCTCCATGTTAACAGAATTTCCTAGAAATTGGCATTCACACGTAAACCTCTCTACAGTCTCTTTCATCTTTTGTAGATTCTGATTAGTTTTTTTCATTCATAATTTCTTATTATTCGAAAGTCAATGGACTGTATCATCTTTCGTAATTAAAAATATCTTTTTTTTTTTAATCACACGATCTATTAAATCGTTTAGTGGTCTGCTCGGTCAGTCACTTCGTGACATGTCTAGCAACAATGGCAAGTGGCACGGCAAACGGCACGCTACGTCATGGAAATTTCCTCAACTGACACCTTTCCTCTTCCTATCTTTCTCAGTTTCTCCTTCTTTCTCTCTCTCTTCCTTTCGCGTCGCGTCACCCCTTCTTCCTTCCGTTCTCTCCCTACTATACTTCACCGACCCCCTCTTTCTAGTCCCCTTCTTCGGTCCCGCCCCTATTCTTCAGCCGATCTTGATGACTCGAGTCGGCTGTATTAACGCCAACTTTTTCGCTGTTCTTTTCCTCAAAAATGATTACAAGACATCGTGTCATGTGCGCTGCTAATTTCTATCATTACGAGAAAATACTATGTTTAGTTTTAGACGTGTAGCTCAAAGCGTCAAAGCGTGACCTTGACTACAGAGGACTTATATTTCTTCTTGCATATTGAACAACTTCTTTTTCCTCGTTGAGATTTAATGAAATGTTTCAATTAACTCGCATAATTAAACTTCCGTTCGCGGATTGCATTCCATTGCAATCTAAGATGCAACCTTTTGCAAACTAATGTCAAATTAAAAATAAAATAATTATTTCTTGATATGTAAGACGCACAGTTGATTTCTAGTCGTTGATTTTATTTTAATTCAATATATTCTATAACATTTTATAAAATTTAAAAATTTTAAAATCAATTTTTTTGCATAGTTAATTTTAATTTACTTTTTAGATTATTTCTCTTTAATGCAACTTTTTTTATTTTATTTATTTATTATCACATAATTAAACTCGTAATATTAATAATTATGTATAAAAATGTGAACTATATAGATTAAATTTCAAGTTATAAATAATTTTGCTGTTTTCATTCCCAAAGTCTCAATGTCAAACGCGTATTCTTGATTTTCGTAATTGAGCGCATTCTTAAAAAAATTATATATTTACAAACCGAACGTATTTGCAAATATAGAAAATTATTCACAGAAAATAACAATCAAAAAAATCCAAATCTATTAGAACAATACAAATACAAATTGAATTCATTCACTTAAAATAACTTATATTTACTAATAAACTTGTTTTCTTTCCTCGATAAATATAACTTGTTGCATGCTACTTATATGATAAGGAAAGAAAATGTAAACAGTTACACATTGTTTAAAGTGCTCTCTCATGTCGTATACCCAATCATGTCGTACAAAATCATAATCTAGAAATATATATATAATATATATAACTTTATCTCACGTATATCTTGTGACATTTATGGGACATATATTTAGCTGTCAATGCGATCGAATCGCGATTAAATTCGATACATTCGTTAGCTACGGCTCTCCGGTGATAAATCCAAAATGGAAAATTTGCGAAGATAATGGTGGAAAACGTAAACGTCATTGTCACGTGCGCTAAATGCGTCTATTATCATGCGCATACGTCATGCACAGTTAAACACATTGGTAATCCGAGTGGTACGCGATTTGATGACGCGCGCAAATTATATAACAAACAATGTACGGAGAATTTTAAGTAGGCGTGACTCACGCGTCGGTGTATTAATATGAATTCGCCTATTTCGCGCTTTCAATTAAGTTTCGCGCGTGTGAGTGCACGTGGCTCGTCGCGGTCGGCGAGCGGCGGAGCCGTTCGCTCGCCGAGCTGCGGGAGTTCAGTGGTCTGCGAGAGGTAGAAGTCACGCGAGTCTACTCGAGACTCGAGCTGTACCGAGTGTTCCAATGGAACTGGACGGCCTTCCGAGGCGAGATGAGGCAACGATAACGATCTATGCAAATCGCGATCGTACAATGACGATTGACGCGTGTGCGCGGAGAACTCACGTCGCACACATCGCGAATGAGCTATAGGCCGCAGCCGCCTTTTCACGCGGAATCACCGTTACATAAAGAGATCAAAGCTAGACGGGATTAGTCTCGGACGATTAGATATGTAAAAATTGGATAATGGACCGATGAACAAAAGAGAGATGACGGGGGAATAAAATTTGCCGTGAATAGACTCCGAATATACTGCACTTATGCTTAAGTCGTCGGCGTCGCTATTACTATTCTGACGTTTCCGCCGTCTTCGGTGACGAAGCATAATTGCCCGCACTTGATTCGTCCGGGTCGCGATTCGGCCGAACCACGCAACCAGATTAAGAAGGTCAATGCTGTTACTAGCCAGTTCAACGGCAATTTATGCGTTGCGCACGTGAATGCTGTATAACAGTCTGTTCTCTATACTTTTTTCTTTAATGACATTTTCTATAACGATATTATACATTGCTTATTGTTATTTCTTAATTAAAGAAAAGAGCATTTTACGTGCATTTTAAAATTAAGTTATAATTAAAAAAAGCGATCCCGATAAATTGATATATAAATTTGCAAATTTGCCTGACATTATACGCATCATTAAGCCATTAAATCATTGTAATGTCAAAGTGTCTCTTTATAAATATTTAGTTAAAATTACACAATAAGAAAATAAAATAAAGAAATATAAGAATAAAATTAGCAACGTTTATTTAAATAGATGTTTTACATAGTCATATTATAAAAATAATATGACAATCTAAATTTTTAATACACATGTTGTTTTTAATACAATAGTGTAACAAAAAATTTGTATTATTGGACAGGACATAAATTTCATAAATGTAATAAAATAATTATAAATTTGAAATCACTCAATTATTGTATATTACAAAAATCATAAATTTTTTTGAATATTCTTATATAAAATCAAGACATACAATAATTAATTAAAAATTCTAGCTATCTATTAATATTCAAACTAAGAAAAGAACCCTCTTTTCTACATAGATTTTACAAAATCTATTCTATCGGAAGTACAATTTATGACTCTTAAAAAAATGATTTATCATTTCATGACGTAAGAAAACGAAGAATTCTTTCCCGTTTAGTACAATAATTTTGCAAGTCACTATATAATAATCGCGTATATAATAATTAGGAATATTAAGTGTGAATAATGAAATTTGAAGTCACTTTGCGATGAAACTTTCCAAAGTGAAACTTCAGATATAAATTCACGTTCCTTTTTTTGGAATTATTTGAGAAACACTACGTGGTGTGTGTGTGTGTGTGTGTGTGTGTGTGTGTGTGTGTGTGTGTGTGTGTGTGTGTGTGTGTGTGTGTGTGTGTGTGTGTGTGTGTGTGTGTGTGTGTGTGTGTGTGTGTGTGTGTGTGTGTGTGTGTGTGTGTGATACATGCGCACGTAATTCAGGGACATCAGTAGGAACAAGAGTGCGCGAGACTCCCACGCGAATGCAATCGTGCGTAACGCACCGTTTGTCGAGATGAGGATGTGACGTTGCTGTCAGATTCGTTATTTCGCCGCCGCCGCCGTCGCCGACTGCTAGCTGATTCGCATTACATCGTGTATGTATGTATATATATATATATATATATATATATATATACATACAAATGACATGCGGCGCGAGCATGGGTCGGGCGAACAGCGATCGCATTCAGTCCGAGTCTCGCAATAATTCGCCGTTATTGTGGCATTGAAGTCACATGCTTTGTGCCGAAAGGAACGCAAAAGCCGCGACCTCTAATACATCGCAATTTCGTTCAATAGAGAGCCCATTGCGCCGATTTGCGATTCGGGACTCGCTCATTAGCGCGACTTTATATTTGGACAGGGCCGTTTTTAGTGACGCTTTTGAACCGATTAAATTTTTCCTACGCAATGATTCGACAGCGGATGGCGACCGAAATATCTATCGGAATGATGCATGCATCATTGTCGTGTTCCATTAGTCTAGACTTTGATCAATAAAAGTCTATCAAACTTATCAATTTTGATCTCGACTTATTGTTAGCAACAAGACCATTATCTTTTGATATAAGATTTATATTAAAGAATTTGTGACACGCGCGTAACGCGTGAACACACATACATATGTCTTATACACATGTATATTTATTTTTTTATTTCACAAGATAATTAACATTAATATCTCTATAATATTCGAATTATTTTTCGTGCCTGAAAAAATTTGTATAATTAATGTATAGACATTGTCCTTGAATATAAATTGACATTAAATCTTTAATTTAATATTTTAATATTTTGTTATAAAAATCAAGGATTTCTTTATAATAAAAGATTCTTGATCTTTTTTATTATAAAATTAAAATTTTTTTATTATAAAAATAAAATTACTAAAAAATGATACAATAAAATGCTCCGTTAAATTATGCTGAAAATGAAATAAGACTAAGAAAAATATAAATATATGAATATATAACTTCAAAATTACATGGCATTATGGAAGATTAATAATAATAAATATATATATATATATATATATATACATATCACATAGTGCATTTAAAATAGCCAAATAGTCAAATTAAAATAGTCAAATTATTGATTCAATTAATATTTATTCCGATATTTGTTTATTGTATTTTTATTAATAATAATAATTCATATTTGATTTTTAACATGGATGTATTTAATATTAAAATCTAAAGAGAGAAATTGATTATTTATATATCGAATTCAATGTCCATGATATCATCGATACAATTATATTTGATTTGTAGGAGTGAATTTAATTATCTCTCGTCTAGACATACATTATGTTTGCATAAGTTTTTTAGGTATGTTCTGTCTTGTACATTATGCAAGAAATGAAATTAGTTCGCGATAAAGCAAGGAAAATCTTAACTAAAAGACTAACCATTAATAAATCAATGAATAAATATAAATATTTCTAATAAAAAGTAATAACTTTTATCTTTCTCCTTGAGCGCGATATAAACTAAAAAGCAGATTTTGTTTTCGCATCTCGTATTGAAAATCCTTGTAGCTTTATAGTTCCTATATAATAAATTTGCTTTAGACGTATGTATTCTATAAATACATCCAATCGTGTTGAACCTTCTCAATCATCGAAATGATCGAAGTTCATTCTCAGCGTAAACGACGACGTAGAAACTCTACTTCGTGCCGTTTATTATGCGCACGCGAAACAATACACGGAAAAGTAATGTGCCGACAGGCGGTACAATTTGCATGATTGCTCAATATCAGTGTACATTTAACGACTGTCACGAATTGGCCGCGTTATCTCTCGTGCCCGTATTTGCTCGTGTGGAATTGTGTGCGTATATTTTGCCGCTAATGACACAACGACCGCGCGCGATTAGCCTTCAAGGCCTTGGCCGCTTGGCTCCCCCATTTCGATATACCGCTTTATCCCTTCCTTCTTCCCGTCGCTGATTAGGCTCTACCCCCTACGTGTACGAGTACTTTTTGAGGTTTCCACTTATCGCACGATTAGACTATATCTCATCCATTAACAGATCGTTATATCAGAACCGTAAGAATGTCCGCTGTTCGCTGTGAAGTGAGAATCACGAGTTTATCCTCAACGTTTTTGATCACGATAATGTCCAAGTCTACAAAATTGATAACGAAGTAATTAGCATTTTTTTTTTTTTTAGTAATATTACCGTTACATTTTATGATAAGCAATTATAATGATTCCGATTTTTTTCAACAGACGCTTGTTTCACAAGGTTTGGTTTTCATTATGTTTTCGAATATCAAGCCTCTCTTATATAACATTAGAAAGGATTAAAATATTATATATCTATTATATAAATATGTAGAATTATTTAAGTGTCACCGCATACCTCAATGGCCAAAGACATTCGTCTGGAAAATGAGTGATCCAGGTTTAATTCCTGGCTGAGGTGATATTTTTCGCAATAAGAATTTTTTGTAAAAGATAATGGATTTTTCAAAATGATTATCGTTCCGTTTAAAAGGGAAATAACTATATAGCTTTAAATTGCTGCGTTGCAAATCCGTTAAAAATAGTGATACATAGTTTGCAGTATAAATAATTGTCCTGAATTTATGAGATATAAATTCAATAAAAAAACTTATTAGACACTACTATAAGACCCTTGCCTCTCGCACAATACCATCATCTTATTGTCATCATATCATATATATTGTTAATATATATATTATTAATTAAATCCTAAACCGCGATTCATATCATGAATTTTATAACTATTGTTCTTATTTGTATAAATATTAAATCTTCAGTTATAACGGTCGCCAATAAAAAAAAAAAGGCATATCTTAATTCATCATAACGATTCGTCGTTGTACATCTCGCTTCAATTTTTGGCTGGAAAGAAAGAGAGGGAAGAACGAAATAGTTTCCGCGCGGCAAATCTCTCTCTCTCTCTCTCTCTCTCTCTCTCTCTCTCTACTTTCTACAGAGAGAGAACGCTACGCATCGCTTCGTTTTCGTCCGGTCGAGACGCCGCGGTGCAAAAATAGACGCCGAATTTGTGGCGGCGGCGGCGGCGGCGGCGGCGAGGCCGGCCGACACGAAGGTGTACAATTGGAAAGGAGGAATCAGGTCTTCTCGGTTTCGGTGTGCGTGTTCGGCGAACGTCTCGTCGAGGCGATCGGCACAGGTTTAGATATTTACCGTCGACCGGAACAGGACGGGATATTATGCGTAGGCGCCGTTACGGATGCATGCCCCGTGCGTCGTTGACGACGCTACCGATGTCCGAAATAAGCACAAGGGACGTGTGTGGATTACGCGACGAACCCGACCGACAAACTTTCAACGCGAACGAGTTTTACGATGCGAAATTAAGTGTGGACTGTAAAACGTATGTGTTGCCTGAAAAACGCGAGACGAATTCAAAACGCGCTTATTCGCTTACATAATATATATAACAGCTTACGCGTTTCGGAGGATTGACTTCGTAAAAAAAGGATTGATGTCCGAAAGGATTGATGTCCGAGATGAATATTTTTGTGTTCGGTCAACAGTTTATTCAAATTGGATAGGTAGATTACGTCTGTCGTATTGTTGACGTTTCGCGTTTCATCTTTAGACTCGACATAGTAAATTTTCAGCTGCGCTCTAAACGATAGCTTCGTTCGTGCGAATGTATTTACACGTACGTTTGTTCTTAACGACGTCGACTTAATTTGTCATAATGATTTTAACGTGAAATAACGAGAGCCATTATGGAACTACCAAACTAACTGCGAAAATTGCGTCTATTTTTGAAGTATAAATATTAGCATGTAAAAAATATTCCACTTTAAAATAAACTTAGGAGACAGTAAACGTGTGACGTGGATAATGATGTATAAATAAAATTCTCTCTCTCTCTCTCTCTCTCTCTCTGTCTCTCTCTCTCTCTCAATTTTCGCTTAGTCATATTTGATCGTTCCAGGACTTTTAGGACACGGTATACATGTATTTTCCTCGTGAGAAGATGAATCGCCGATGAACGACGTATCCTCTAATACGCCAGCCAAACTGCAGAGGCGGCTGACGATTTCGGGATCCGTCTGTCATCGCCGTTCAAACAGAATCCTGTTTAAACCTGGTTAGCGGTCGATCAGATGGCCGGCAGAGAGACGCGCGGCTCACGTGAGCCCGCGTCCATTTGCTCTTCCTATTTTCGTAGTCGTACGGTATATAAAGAGAGCCCCCCCGTCCTCGGTGAGCATTGCCGAAAGATTTTGGCAGCGGTAGCCGCGCTTTTCTGCGCCGTGCGCGGCGCCGTACATAGAGCGGGAGCTTTCGAGACGCGCGTGGACGCGTGAGCGCGGGTAGAAGAAGAAGAAGAAGAAGAAGAGGAGGAAGAAGAGGAACATCTCGAATACACGCGGGGAGGACACGAGACAAGCTTAGTTTATCCGTTGGCATTTCGCGAACGTCCATCCATTCCCGCAAGCGACGCCCGTCGTCGTTTTGCATTCGCGCATCGACGCGATCGATTTTCGCGCTTCTTCCCCTGGACACCGCGCCATAGGCGGAGCGGAGCTTAAAGATAGACTCCTGTTCGTCCTCGCTTCATCGCGCTTCACCTCTCCGGACCCGCGAGGACCGAACTCGAAACGTTAACGCGAATGACGTAATGCCTTCGCGATCACCCGCGAAAGAGCCCGCGTTCTTCTCCAAGGGGAAAGAAATCCTCAAAGTCGGCTCCGCGCGAACGTTCCGCGCCGTTCTCCGCCGTTTTCCTCGCGGCTCGATTTGATTCTTCCTCCTTCACGTGGTGCGTTTTCTGGATCGGGGATCTCGATCGCCGCTGATCGAGATTGGAGCCGGATTAATGGCCGAATGTTACCTGACGTGAACTCCAAATATTGATAACGTGTCAATGGATGACACGTGATGCGAATGAACATTGGTCCTTCTGCGAAACCTAGGCAGTGTTTATCAAGATTAATTACGTCTCAATTACGTTCAAAGAGTGAAGAGGAAGACGAAAGAAAGCGAAAATGGGGAATACCGACAGTTCCCATGATGTGGAAATGAGCTCGCTGTCGATAGCGACGGTGAACGATCGTCCCCATATTATGGTGAATACGAATTATAATAATTAATAATCAAGGTAATTCATTAATCGACAAGGGTAGCAAAGTTTAAAGGAAACAAGATGTATTTAAAGAAATTTCTCAATATTCAAATACCTTTTCAATACCTTGTCTTAGGACATCCTGAGCATATTCAAGACGATCCTAGAATATTTTGTTCATGTGGAATAACACATAGATTTTTTATAAAATTTTTCGAAGATTCGATAATTGGTCCAAATCTTTATTGTACGTTTTTTTATTTAATTCACGCGTCATTGAATGAGGTTTGCGCGATTGCGCGATGACGCGCGTTAAGGCTGACTGATTTACCAAAGAGTCATCATTATTACGTCAAGTCGACAGCCGAAACAGGTTGTAAAACCCGGAAACTCGTCCAGTGAAACACGCCCAGTAAACAACAGAGCGCATGTGTATGCAGTTTAATGCGTGGACTCGCATCGGGCATGCAAAGGCTATCTATAATCCCAGCGTTGTTGTAAAACTGACCTACCCCAATCCGTTTCCCCTCCCAAAATCACGAGCGGGTCATTGCCATTCCGATGTATCCAAAAGTGTCGCCGCATTCGCCGATAATAATTTTCGTCTATTTTCGACTCGCTTGATTAATTCGCTCGCTTCGCGGATGTCGTAGTTCATTCGACTCAGCTCGACCCTCCTTATTCTGTTACAGAGAACGCCAATGCGCCCGATGATAGCGGAATACGAGCCAAAGAAGCAGGGTGTGAAAACCGAACTTTCAGACGTGGTGCTTGTCAAGTAAGTCTTAAAAATGTAAAGAAATCAACGCGAACGAACAGCTCAACAGATAGTTGAGCGTGTTCACTATCTGCTACCACGACCAATCATCAACCATTGCTTTCTTGCCAAACCCAAATGCTCAAGCAAACGTGAGTGAGAAAAAAAAAAGAAAAAAACTCCCCGAGGATCATATATTGTGCATTTTTTTTCCGTTAATATATGTATTCTATCATTCTCTTGTGTTATATACTTGTTACTGCTATAATATATTTTTAATTGACTACTCTTGTTTTGTTTTTGTTATATTTTTTTTTTGTTTACCGTTAAACTATTCTAATCGTTAGTATTACACACTAATCGTGCATACCGCCTGATCGCTGACGTAGAATTCGTAGCGTAGCTGGCACCAGGGATGCTTGACGGCCGCCTGCTGAATCTTGGACGACTGCGAAGTTGCTCGTTTGTGTGTTGTATAGATATGTACCTGCTTACAATGTCATCATGTTCCTTCACGTCGTGCGAATGAAAAATTCATAATTAAAAAATTCATAATTAGAGATATATAGATCTCATTAACTCTCAAGATATAATCGATCGTTTTTTTTTAAATTTGAAAAATACATATTTATGTATATATACATATTTATGTATATATTCTTCTTTTTTGTTACTTACATAAATGATACATTTTAAATAAAGTTTTTTTTCCAAATTTTGCTTCAGAAACTTTTTTCAGAAAATTAATTAAAATGAATTTCATAATTTATTGTTATTTTGAAGTGAATAATATTTAAAATAATCTCGAAACAGTCCAAGTTTATTATCCATAACAACGAAAACACCATGCCTTGAGAGTTAAAATTAGTGTCAAATTTATAATTTGCGAATCGTTCCATCACTTTCATCTCATTGATAACATATTTATATAAAAATGTCTATCTCATCATGTGAATAAACAATCAAGAAGTGAAGAAAGATTAATATTTATGATGATAACATTTTATCTCGAGAGATAAATAATGAGTCGAAAATCTTATTTCTCGATATTATACACAAGATAATAATATAACAAAATAAAAATCGTGTAAATAAAAACTATTTGCCTAAATATCGCATCAATTAATTTAATATTAATGTCATATTTAAAATTTGGCTATACTATATATAAGATATTATACTAAAGGAAAAGCATTTATTATTATATAAATATTTCTTTCTGCAATAAAGTTTTCACTTCTCAAAATGGAACGATGGTTGATGAAGCTTCTCTTTGACGGCTAAGAAATGTATCTTTCGCTTTTCCGCATAAAGTACGTGTAAATAATCGAATAAATGAGAAGAGCAGCAATAAAATCGCGAACGTTGATGCGAATGATTCACTTCCTCCGTCGACCGATTTAGCGATGCGGCCGCTAACGAAATCTTTGGATCCTTTGCGCTTGAAACGAGACTCCTCTCTGCTGCTGTTTTATCCGTCACTCGTCGAAACCCATTTACGCAACGGTCTTTTTGCACGTGCGAATTCTCGTGACCTTGAAGTAGTTTGCACGAATTGCGCGGTTGGTTGATCTTTAATACCTTCGCGCTTATGCATTTATGCATTATCCCGGATTTCCTGCATTATTCTCAGTATCGCTGCTCGCGCTGTTCTAATTTCACTAAATGGAATATCCGTATAGTCGATTATACACCAAGGCCGGCCGATTTCTATTTCGAATTCTTGTCCTCTTCTCGTATCATTCACGACTTTTAAGTTGCCAAAGTCAATTACGTTCGTACGCGATAACGGATTCCTTCCTAAATATTCAGAATAAATAATTAAATTTTTCGTGAAATTAAATTATAGCAAAAATCTCACGTATATTTTTCTCCAATAATTTTGATTATCGAAAAAGTGCAAGTTACAATGCTTAAGAAAATATAAAATCTTAATCACATTTTTTGCGCGCTTTAATAGAACGGATGTTAAGTACCTATATAATAATTAGGCGAATCGTCTTCATAAGAGAATTGTTCGATAAAAAAATTTATTATACCAGATTAACCGTCAATTTATATCGTTATCGTTCTTGCGCGTATTTGCATAATTTGTGTCGAATTCGGTCTCTGGTCCACAGGAAAACGGCAACAGAAGGAGGACCGGTGCGGTTCCTCTGTCGCTAATCGAGAATGCTTCGTGTAGAGGTCATGCGGTATGCAAAAGCAGAATATTTTTCCAGAGGATAAAGGATTTGTCTTTACTGTATAATATGTGCATTTATATGATTCCAGACTAGCGTATAAACTCGGGCTCTATGAAAGTGCTCTGCGAATAATGAAAGAGAACGAAAAAAAAAAAAAAAAAAAAAAAAGATACTATCGTTGAGAAAAAAAATAAGAAAAAAAAAATGCGGCACTCTCGGATCGACAGCTTTTTGACACTTTAGCTCGATGAAACTCGCACAAAAACGATGACACGACGCGACACCGACGCGATGCCGACTTGGACGCGACACGAAAATATCATTGGACGGTTGCAAAATCCGTGGCCAAGAGCCGAGACATTGGCATATCGATTCGGTGATAGATCGACGGGTGTAGAAGCGAAAAAAAAAAAAAAATACAAGAAAAGCGAAAAAAAAAAAAACGAAAATGCTCGGTCAAGTGCGAAAAGCTCGGCGAGCAAAAAGGAGGCTTTGTTAGTCGTCGTACTGCGTCGTGGCGCTGGGCGTCGCGGTGATATGCAGTGCGGTGGTTGCGGCTGCCCCTCTGTATGTATACGCCTGTAAAACCGCGACGCGTGAACCCTACGTCACGTTGTGTGTGACACACGTGACACGGACATACAGATTCTAATCCCAGAGCTTTCTCGAAACAGAAAGTTTCGCACGACTACGGAGAGAAACTACCGCACCTAAAAGATATGGGTACCTATAATACCTAAACACCTATACCTTACTCTTTTTTTTTTTTTTTTTTTTTTTTTTTAACAAGCTAACATACATAAACGTTATATGCGTTATACCCCACTCTCTCTTTCTGTGTTCGCACGCACACCCACACACAAGCATACGTACGCATATGTACGGGCCAAAACTCTACTCGTACCACGCGACCCGCGTTTTTCGATCCCCATTTATCGATCGGCTCGATCTACAGATCGAAGGAAGAAAATTCCGGCGACGATTAATAAACTTAAATTAATGGAATTTGAGATGTCATTGAGAAAGCGAGGACGTGTTTGCATGTAATCTCGTTGATTATTACACATGTCGATGTGCCGTCGTGTCCCCTCCTCCTCCCCCCCCCCCGTCCCCTTAGAATCCGTTCTATCTGCTGTCGTCCGACTTTTCAGGGTGTTAATTGCGTGGCATTTGCGATTGAGCGCGTGAATGCAGGGAGCGCGTGGAAAAAGGGCAGGTAACGCGAACCGTTGTTTACACTCGTGATCATGGAATGCGCAAATTCAGCACTGTTATCGCTGCGAAATTTTAACAACAAAACGATATCATTTTGCGGAGTCTTATTTTCAATTCCGACCAGCGATTGCGAGTCATCCGACTCGAACTCGGTGAAATTTCGGCTAGAAAGGAAAGAAGAGTTGCCTGTAAAGAATATACATAGATTTTATTCAGCAATTGTAATCCGATACAAACTAATCGCGCGATTCAAGTTTCACGTGTTATTTACGTGAACGACAAAGCGAACGACAGTTGGCGTTACACTTTTTTTTTTTCCACGCGTATTCCAGGGAGATGATCTGATGAAACGTAAATGCGCCGAGAGAATAAATATGATAACGATATGAAAGCACAAGATAATAAAAAAACAGTAAAATATTCCGAAGTATGGACACATACAATTTTGTTTACACTTATTATGTTTTTAAAATATTCATACTTTTAACAATACTATAGTACAGTAACAAATTGCTTTTATGATTCTTTAAATATAATATCGTAAAATAATACAGATTTATTCAATGAAGTCGCGAAATTTTAAATACAAGAACGAATTCGCAGTAATTTATGCCTGTTTGATAAATACGATAGAATCTAAACTTATGGATTATTTCCTTCACGATCTTCTCTCGGTGCAAACGGACGGAGAGTCAAAACGCAGAAGGAGAAACAGCTGTTCGAAAAATTCGAAGAATAGATTAAGTATTCGCAGAATACTTTGCATTACTCAATCATACGGACGATGTGGAATCGATCCAATCTAGGAGATCAAAATCTTATTCCAAAGTCCTCGTCCAATTTATTCACTTCAGATATAGTCGTTCGATAACAATTCTCGTTTTTACGCATGTGCTGAAGCTTAAAATGTATAAAAACAGCTTTCCTTAAGCATTTCTAAAAGTCAAATATCAATTTGAAAAGGTGAAATCGTAGCACTCACTCGAAAATACTTTTTCTTAAAGATTAATATAAATTGATAACATAAATTTAATATCAAATAATGGGGAAAGTATTTTTCTATATTTATGATATGAAATATATAAAAATTTTCGTCTCTCGTCGGCTCTTTGCGCATTAATTTCTACGATCACGCGACGCGAATTCAGATGCTGTTCGGCTTAACCCTTTCTCTTTCAAAGACTTTTAATGCAGAAGTTCGATCATGATAGCGACTAATAATATGTTAATACGAAACTCTCATCTTCGCAGGTGAAATGATCGTTAAAGATGCACCGAAAAATCACGATGCATGCATGTTCTCGCATGCGTCTCACACCCTGTCTGCGCCTCCACTCTCCGTCTTTCCCTGGCATGCAAGCGTGAGAGAAAGAGAACTCTCCTATTTTGGCACACTCTCTTATTATATTCCCCTCTCGCATTAAAATCGTGATGTAAGTCGTGGGCACCAGGAAAGCGCCGTAAAACCGTGTAAAACAGGCCAAGTCCCACGTAACACTTGTATATCCCACATGCGAGAAGAACATTATATATATATATATATATATATATATATGGGATGTCGCAGAACTGCTCTGCCTTTTTCTACGCGCTCTTTGAGATCAATCCAATCTGTAGAGAATTCAATTAAACATATATCATTTTTCTCCTAACTCTATAATCGTCGCAATTGAATATCTCGCACGGGCTCTTGCCGATCGAAATTGATCAAAACGGGTCCGTAGATAGAAAGGAAGCTGCGAGCTGTCCTTGCGAGAGAACATCCTGTATATACGTAATTTATCGTCCCATTCATCCTCAAAATCTCGCTCGCTACCGATTACTAACGCCGACGGTTTTGCAGATACAAGTGCGAGAAAAATGACGTGCCCATTACGGTAACGAATGGCTCGACTTTGCCGCTCGTGGAACGACCGACCGACGAGGAGGCCGCCCTTTACGACCCGTTCGAACATCGCAAGCTCGCCCACCCCACCTCGGACCTCGACACGCTCATACATCTGCTCAAGGGGAGTCTGGGTACGGGCATACTCGCGATGCCGATGGCCTTCCGCAACGCCGGCCTCGCCTTCGGTCTCTTCGCCACCTTCTTCATCGGCGCGGTGTGCACCTACTGCGTCCACATCTTGGTCAAGTCCGCCCATCTCCTGTGTAGGCGGTTGCAGACACCTAGTCTGGGCTTCGCTGACGTGGCCGAGGCTGCCTTCCTAGTGGGGCCCGAATCCGTTCAGAAATACGCCAGACTCGCCAAGTGAGTTTTTCCCACAGGGAACATGATGTTACGACGATGTATTTTGTTTTATGAGCCTTCAGAAGATATAGGCCGGTATTTATAGTCAGTTCTTGCGACAGATCGTCTTGAATAAGCTCATGCTCACAGCTATCCTATTGGTCGAAATGTTTTGTATCTTAAGATGATCTTAAATATAAGAATATAAGAGAACTATCTATGAATACCATAGGCCGATATTCATAATTGATTCTTATTTTAAGAGCGTCTTAAGTAATGTCTTAAAATGCTAATACGGCTCTGTGATTGGTTGATAATCTCTTAAGACAATACTTGAGATACTATGAATACCGGCCGTAAAACGCGACAGATTTCTTTCCTGTATTTTCGTAAAACTCGATATGTCCATCGCGTTACTATTTCAGTCTGTTACTTAATGTTTTTTAATGCGTTGCAGGGCAACTATTAATTCGTTCTTGGTGATCGATCTGGTCGGTTGTTGCTGCGTATATATCGTCTTCATCTCGACCAATCTCAAGGAGGTCGTGGACTATTATACGGAAACGGACAAAGATCTGCGAGTATACATGGCGGCGTTACTGCCATTTCTCATCATCTTCTCTCTAGTGAGGAATCTCAAATATCTCGCACCGTTCTCGATGGTGGCGAACATACTGATCGCCACCGGTATGGGCATCACCTTTTACTATATTTTCCACGATCTGCCTACCATCAGCGATGTACCAAATTTCTCCAGCTGGTCTCAGCTGCCCCTTTTCTTCGGTACTGCTATCTTTGCGCTTGAAGGTATTGGTGTTGTAAGTATTATTTATATATCTTATATATCATTATTCTCCATAACAAACTTTGTTGTTGTGTTTTATTAATAATAATATTTAATGCGAATAAAATATTATAAATATTAAACTTGTAATTTAAAACTTTTTAAACAAAGTTATTTAGACTGATGTGTGTCAATAGGTAAATTCGCGGTTACAGTCACATATTATTTAAGGCGATCTTCTTTATATTTGGATTTATTAATATTTTCAAGAAACCAATTTCTAACTACATGTCATTAACTTACGTCTTTTGAAAACATAACAATTAAAAGACTTGTGTCTCACGAATATATATTCGGTAATAATTAAATTCCCACGAGAAATTTTTAACTTTTAAAAATTTCTTAACTTTTTCGATCCATATACGATGTTTAAAAAAAAAAAATATTGACACGAGTTAAATGACAAGTTAAATTTTAATTAAGATACATTTATTCATAGGCAATCATACGATTGCCACAAAGATAGGTATATTACGACACTATGCATCAGAAATAAATTTGCATTTAGTTGCTAGACATGTCCGGACACTTAACGGTCACGTTCGATTGTTCCAAGCATCGACTCATGTAAATCAAATGACACGCCTTTATTTGTGCGTCATGGAATGTTTTCGGAAATTCATGACATATGTCAACCTAACAAGAAAAAAGTTATGTTAACATTTCATTACGTGGCGATGTTTACATAAAATTTTTCATATTGTGTCACATGTGTCACACAGACAGAATCGTAATAATTGTTCAAATGCGTTCAAAAAATTGATTATAAATATGAAATGTTTAAAAAATTTTTTTAAGTAAAAGTTATTTTATTTTTATTAAAATTCAAAGAAAATATAAAAAAATATTTAGAGCTATCTAAATTTATATCTAGAAATTTAAAAAGATTTTTAAATGTCCTATTTTTAAGTCATCGTATATTGATAAAGAAAAAACTATTTACTGTGAAACTGTGGAAACTTTTTTATTTTTAATCTTTTGTATATATATATATATATATATATATATATATATATATTTCAATACTTCCTTCCTTGGTTTATGTTTGGTGCTAATAATATCTCAGGTATATAATAAGCGAACGTTCTTTGTCATCATTTTAACGTTATTTTTCGTTAAAATGTCTAATGTCATCAAAATGACGACAAACATCGCCAGCTTATTATCTGGGACATATGTCGCTCAATATTTTGAAATATTCTTGATTGTTAATCAGTATTAAAGATTTTTAGTGTCAAAAAAATCTAAATAAACAATTACTAGCTTTAACATTTCACAAATATTATTTAGTTCTTTTATATATCTTTTTTTAAATTTTTAGAAATAATGCTTTTATGCTTTCTTTTCATCAATTCAAGGATCAACCAAGAAAATCTGTAATCTATTTCCAGGTCATGCCATTGGAAAACAATATGAAAACTCCGTCGCATTTTATCGGTTGCCCAGGCGTCCTCAATACCGGTATGTTTTGCGTCGTATTGTTGTACAGTACTGTTGGCTTCTTTGGCTACTGGAAATACGGGGAGAACACGAAAGCTTCGATTACGCTGAATCCCCCGCAAGACGAGGTGTTAGCGCAGTCCGCCAAGGTGATGATCGCCGTGGCAATCTTCCTCACTTATGGACTCCAATTCTACGTGCCGATGGAGATCATCTGGAAGAACGCTAAGCAGTTCTTCGGCTCTCGTCGGCTGCTCGGCGAGTATCTTCTCCGTATCACGTTGGTGATCTTCACCGTTTGCGTGGCAATCGCGATCCCCAATTTGGGCCCGTTCATCTCCCTCGTAGGGGCCGTGTGTCTGTCCACGCTGGGCCTCATGTTCCCCTCGATAATCGAGCTGGTGACTGTCTGGGAACAAGAGAACGGCCTCGGCAAGTGGAACTGGCGGCTGTGGAAGAACATCGCCATCATCTCTTTCGGCGTGTTGGGCTTCCTCACCGGCACGTACGTCAGTATCCAAGAGATCCTGGAAGGCAAATGAGACGCCGTGTTCGGCGCGAGGAGCGGAAAGCATCCGCTCGCGGCAATCGCTCGTCGTCCGGCGCTAATTCAGGCGACGAGTACCAAGTGTGACAGCGTCTCTCTCTCTCTCTGGGCGTCTCTCGCGCGGATGACGCAACGCTGTCAGCAGACGGACCACTGGATCCGGATCAGGATTCCTCCCGAATCCCTATTCCCGTATCCTTCCTTGTCGGTAGTGCGACAATTGTGACAATAATGACGATGACGACGACGACGACGACGACGACGACGACGACGACGACAACGACGATGACGACGACGACAAACGATGACGACGGAGACATCCGCAGAGGTCTTCGCGTGATCGGATTTTCATTTATCATTTTCTTAACCAGTAGTCGAATTAGTATTACGCGCATCGTGTACGGTTGACGTAACGAGTGTGTACGGTCGGAGGAGAAATGACATATTTGCGCATTCTCGATAACGTTATTTCCGTTATTTCCAATAAGAGTTATGCAGGATTACTTATAGATAGACTATTGTGTTAAATTGGCGCAAACATTACCTATTCTACTAAATAAGGTAGAAAGCAAAATTATATATATTAATTTTGAGAAAGCAACAATTTTGTCAACGTCTGATTCCTAATGGTACACCGCTTATATATACAGGTAAAGCGGAGTCAAACTGAGAGAAGAAGTCTTCTATTATTTTGGAATTTCCGCAATTAGTTATTAATTATTAAAAATCACCGAATAAGTGTGCAGGATGTATCTGCACACCCCACTAGCAAATAACAAACATGTAGTGAGACGTGACCGTCTAATGTTACGCAATGAAATGTTTGGAGGTGTGCATTATAAACAGATGTTCTGTCATTTGTAGACTGTCACTTCTAAATACCTCGCTGTGCTCCTACCAATTGCGAACGTGTGTTAAATGATTGGCACTTCGTCGCGCGCTCGCATTGGCTGATGGGCGGATATGCGCTCATTCTACGATCTTTAATAATTAATAACTCGGTACTAATTGCTAAAATCGCAAAATGGTTGAGGACTTTTCTGCCCACTTTAACCCGCTCTTCAAGCGAGATGTCATTAGGAATTAGACACTCTATATGTATATTTAATTTGATGATATGCTTTTCAAGATTTCTTAAAAAAAATTGCAGGCTTGTAATTTCAGAACTTAAAACAGAACAGTTGACATAGAAAAATTGACAAATTTTTAGCGCCAATTTAATACCTCCAACTATAATCTTTTAGAAACAGGATCTTTAAGTAAGTTGCAGTATTTGACAAATTTTTATTTTATTTTATAATTTTATATATACATCAGAATATTACATCGGAATATTTATATTGAGGTGCCGGTCTTCGGGAATTCCAATCTTTGATCTTTAATGATGAACGAACGAAATTTAAATCCTTTCGCTCTTTTTTTTCTCTATCATTTTACTCGATAATATCACATCAACCGTATGTGCGTATGTGCGTAGATTTTTGTAAACTTAACAACTGCGGGACGGTTATTTAGAATAGCGTACGCAATTATTTTCTGGTCGTACTTTGTATACCTATATCGTGTATATAAAAAATACACAAACCATCATGCTTCATGAATGACAAGTGGGAACCGTACGCCGTCAGTTATTACGTGCTTATTTGCTCGATCGGATTATCAGTAAGATAGTGGTCTCGATATGATTACGCGGGTCGCTCAGACATTAATTTTCCATCGTCTAATCAAGGAAGTTGCGTTAACAAAACATCTTGTTTGAGCATATCAATATAAGTATTCGTTTTTGCATATTAATACAATGCGCCGAATTAATATAAAGTTACTTCTCTATTCTTTGAAATTCTACAAAGTTTATATGAAACAATATCGATCCGCCATAAAAGTCCATTTGCGGCCTACGTAAATGTGTCTGAGACCTCTGCTATAAGAAAATGATCTGTAAGATATTGCGTTTCGCGGAAGAACGTCATGATTGAGCATCACGTCAATTTTTCTTTAAACATTGATTTGATTCCTAAAAATACGTATACGAGCGAACGGTGAAACGAACAAAGAAAACGAATGTTCGGACATGTTCGCATGTTCGTAGTTCATTTGTTAATTTATACTGAACATCCGTGTTCAGCAATGTTCATCATGACGGTGATATATTCATCAAATACCAAATATGAAAATAAAAATGGAAAGAAAACAAACGTTAAATTCTCCATTTTCATAAACTATTTTTTTTTTTCAATCATGTTCAATGAAAAAATTGTATTCTACACTTTCAATTTATATTTATTCACGTATTAATATTTATTCACGTAAGATTGTTATTCACGTATTAATATTTATTTCACGTAAGATTGTTATTTTTTTTCCGTGATATTTGAAATATGCAAACGAAAGGATAATTTGTTCGATAGAATTTTTTATTAACGAAAATTTATTAGCGAAAAGAAACTAATTTCTCCAGATGTGATAATTAATCAACGTGATTCCGCCGCAAAACCGCTGGTTTGTTCCTAGTGCATGATGCACGATGATGTACAAAGAAGATTAATCCATTAAGAGTTAGTAGGCAGAAAAGTACGTAGGTGTAATATTGTCGTGATGCACGCTTGCTAGTCTGTAAGTAAGATCGCGAGACACCATTCGCGCGCTATTTCGTCAGCATGCGCGATAATGATGTTAATTGGTTCCAGTGTTGGAAATGGGAAAAGTCCGACACGATTAATGCTATCGATACGTCGACCAAAGGGGAAATAGAGCTGGAAGTAGAAGATGCATATTCGAACGTTTATCGTTTAACATTGTCCACCAGAAAATGGAGTAACAAAATATTTTCTACAATTTTTTGAAAAATATTAATTACCAATCAGAGAATTGGAAAATCATCAACATTTTACGAGAAACGAAGTTCAAAAATGAAGATGTTATACAACTATTTTTATAATTAATTTATGCTTGTCTATCTATTCGATAATTAGCAATAATCTCAATTTAACTTTAGGAAAATACATTTTTGTAAGATATACGAAACGACAAGACTGCAAATAACTTTTCTATTTTTAGGAGAATATTTGTATATGTTACTTTTCGTATTGGCTTTTATCTCAAAATATTATTCTTTTTAAAAATAATATCAAAGTAAGATAAAAATTATATTCTTGAATCTATGTATCGTCACTATTCTTCTTATAATGATATTAAAATTACGCATCATATACAATATCTTTTTTACATAATATTCAAAAACATAAAATATTCGAAATTGATGAATAAATAAATAAATTTCATGTTTCAATGATTGATGAAAATATTTAATTGTAATTATATTTTTCAAATGTGATAAAATAACGTCCACTAGAACTAAATAAAATTGGTTAATGAATTGAATAAAATAATGAATTGAATGAAATTTTCAATTAAAAGTACAGAACAGCACATATCGAATGTAAAAAAAATTAAATTACATTAAAATCTAAAATAAAATTAAAATTCAATTTATATTTAAATATAAATAATATCAATATAACAGTATTAATAATTAATACTGATATAACAATGTGACTATGCTTTAATAACACAGAAACAAACCATATGTAACCTATTTTAAGAAATAAAAACAAATTTATTTAATTGGACGACTCATTTAAAAACAATGGAATTAATAAAATACAATATGGCAAATGGCTATAAATAATGTAGAAATTATTTAAAAAATTTACATTATGTTGGATAATCTTCAAATAATTGGGACTTCTTTCTTCATTTTAATAACAATGAGAAAAAATATAATTTTATAAAAAATATATTGAGATAGTAAAATTGTGCGAGATATCCTCTTCGAAACCTGATCTATGTCCTCTCGGATTCTATTTTTGAAAAAATTTATTTTATAAGATTATATATATATATATATATATATATATATATATATATATATATATATACCTGTTAGAAAAAAGTATATTACAAGGCAAACGTAATTCACACTATTTTAATGATGCTGATCGATTTTTAGAGTATAGAAAGAATCACGTTTTGACCGCAAATGAGAAAGAGAAAATAACGTAGAACAGTAATTCTATTAAACTTTGCAGTATATTAGATCAGTATATAGTTAATTAATACAAGTCTGAAATAAAGATAAGAAGAGACAATAAAAACAATATATTGCAAAAAATAAATAGTATAAGTAATGTGCGACATAGAAGAAAAAAGAAATACCAGATTTGGACCAAATTAGGTCCAAATTTTCGGGTTCCTATTCGTAGAACGAAAATGGGCGCGCAATACGTAAGCCATATCATTTTAAATAAAGTCATATTACTTTCGTAATAATGTACGCCCATTTTGATGATTTTTTTTATATGAAAGAATGTAGAAATGGAATGTGTAATTTTATCAAAGCGAGAATTAATTAGTCAATGCATTGCGATTATTGCAGCTCTTCTCTTTTTCATAGGAAAAAAACACGAAAAAAACATGCATATATCTATTATTGAAAAATTTATATTGACTTTGTATATGTGTGTGTGTATATATATATATTTATATATACAAAATCTTCCTCTATTAATAATATAAATTTATAACAAGCATGTGTATATAAATCAATCACAGTACATTTTTACAAAACGACTACTGTCATTACTACTTTTCTGTTTCTAATGGCATCAACTCCATTTTATATTTCGAATACTCTCTATAAACAGCCGCAAACTTTCAGAGCAATAATCGCTGTGCAAATGATATTTTTCTGCATACACTAATTTTAGTGCAGATTGTTAACTTATCAATCATTGTATCAAGTTTTACAATATTTAATATACGATGTATGAAACATTGTTTTATACAACATTTGTCTTTTTTTTTAATTCTTTAAAAAGTTGAATAAAATAAAATTTTGGAAAACATGATTTTTATTTTAAAATTCCGAATCTCTATATACATTCAAGTAAAAAAAGATGCATGTTTAAATGAATCAAATGCGCATTTTATAATTACGTAATGTTGCACCGTAAGCGATTTTCGAGAAATCTTACGTGCTTATTTTGTCATTAATGTTTAAAATGTCCTCGATTTAATTGAGGCATAATAATGCAATGATGCAAGATTTACATGTAATAAAAAACTACTCGTGTACATCAGAGAATAATGCAATAGCTTTAAAGAAAACGATTTTCTCAATAGATAAGCATGTAATTATGCAAACTACATTTTTTACATAACATTATATCATTTAAATTATAAAATAACTCATAATGATGAGATAGAATTCATATTTCCATTGAATTGTGTGGAAAAATATTCAATCCCGAAATATTCATTATATAAAATCGATTCGAATAATCGTTATATCGAAACAATTTGATATGCAAGTCAATTGAACATATTATACATTTTGTAAAAAAAATTAATTTACACATTTAATATTTAACATTTTTACATGATTATAAACTACTGAATCTTCTTTAATGATGAATTATTGCAATATAATTACATACATAACAAATGTTTTTGACATTTCCGTTAGCTTTTATCCTACATTCATTATATATACATAATAGAAGACGAAATAATTTTAAATAATCTTTTATAACAATTTCATAACATCAATTATGCACATTTGACTAGTTTCCATTTGCCAAGAAAAATTTATGGACCACGAAGTTGAGCCAATAAAGCTTCATTTTTGCGACATTCAATAGTAAGTTGTCTAACTGCTGCAACATATTTACGTTGTTGTTCTACAAGGGTGACGAGTTGTCGACTAAGCGTATCACGTCTACTTTTTTCGTCAGAACACCGTTTTTCCACCTAAGTAAAAAATTATTTTTTAATTATTTTTTTGATTCATCATTAAATATATAAAATGAAAAAAAATCATACATCGAAAAATTTAAAGACATTAATATGCATAGAGAAAAAGAATGTTAATAATTTATAAATCAACTTTTACGGAAATAAACTAAAATAGAAAAAAATTGCCATTTCAAATCAGATATGTTTCTCTTATTTTTATATAAATACTACATGTTTTTAAATTATCCATTTTTATGAGTTTTCATGTTACCATGGCTTTGTTGCGCTTCACTCCTGCAACGATTGTCTCAAACTGTTTCAGGAACTGTTCCTTGCCACTTGCTGATGCCATTGCTCTATTATGGAATGTATGTTAATTATATATATATATATATATATATATAATAATAATATTATGGATACAAAACCATCAATATTTATACATACTCATTATAGTTGTCCTGAATGGAATTTAGTAATGATAATTCCTTAGTTATATATAGTTTAGTATCATCGAGAGTATTGTATAATGTATAGTATTGTTTAGTTTCTTTATGCTTAGCTGAAACTGTAATAATATGCTTTTTTTAATTAAAATTTTTTGAAATAAATAATTTTAAATTGCAAGATTTTTATATATATGCATGAATAAAAACAAATCCAGTGGTTACCTTGATTATAAAGTTCCATAAAGCGGCGCTGATATTGCGTCAATTCAGAACGTCCTGGAACATCGTCCAATTGTCTTGTCAAAGATGCAATAATTCTATTCTTTTTTGCTAATTGCAAGCGCATTCGCATTATAGCTTCCTTTTGTTCCTCATATTCTTTGACACGATCCTCCTCTTCTACCGGAGCACCATTTTCAATTTCTTGTAACATATCTCGAAGAAGATTTAAATCTGACTTACATTGCTCTCGGAAATTGTGTTCTTGTTCTTTCAATTCTTCATGTACAGATAGAAGTTCCTCTAATCGTTTGAAAATACTGAAAAGTCAATAAGATTATTATATACATCAAATAAAAGAAACAAAATTAATATATACACAAATAATATATATTTTAAATAATAACTAGTGGTTTAATTAATAATTTATTTCTAAATACCTGTCATTATCATTAATTCCAATTTCACGAATCTTTTTAAACGAGCGTTCAATAGCTTCTTTTTTCGCACGATGTTCTTTCATTTTTTCTATTACTTCAGTGAATTTGTTTGATAAGTTATCTCTTTCCTTTGTTAACTTGCGGACTCTAGATTGCAATGTTGTTTTTTGTTTTTGTAATGCAATTAGAGCACGCGACGAATCCGTTGCGCCACCGTCCTATATTAATAAAAACATTATATTTATGTATGCTTTACAATTATTACATTATATACAATGCAAATAATTCTTTTTTCAAATAATTCTTTTTACAATGTTCTTTTATCTTTTTTATTATTTCAATGAGTTTAATAAATAACGAATACTTCGACAGATAATTGTGTAAAAAGATTATAATAAATCAAACTGTATACATGTATATTATGTATATACCTCAGCTTCAGAAGTAGCTATGGCTGCATACTTTTCTGCTACTTTGGCAATTTCTTGTGCTTGTATGCCAACAATGTTTCCAACTGTATTTAAGCGCATCTATATTAAAAGTAAAAAATTAATAATTATAATATAAACAGATAGCCTTTATATGACCAGAAACAAATAATATGTGAATTTTGGATAAAGAATCACTATTTTCTTAAATAATGAAAAATCTTAAATAAGTATAAATATATAAACGCAATCAATAAAAAGATTGTTAATTAAAACAACTTCAAACACTATCTTTTCTATTTTAATATTTGCAAAACCTACATACCAAATTTTCTTCTATGACAGACAGAGTAGCAGTAATCTGTTCAGTCATGTTCTACAAAAGATATAAAATATATGAATTTTTATAACATCACATACATATATACATATGTATGTACGCACATGCATACATACATAAACACACACAATTAAACTGATGCACTAAAAGTGACATTTATGATACAAATATAACATATAAAATATAATATATACTTTTTCATCTTTTTCATTTGATTCAGATCGTGATTCACTGTTTTTAGATTCGATCGGTGTTATTGCTGATGTACTTTTAACCACCTCAAATGGTGCTTCATATTCTAATACAGTACCAATAAATTTATTTGCTTCATCCTTCACAGAGTCCTCTTTTTGTTTAAATAAACGCCGTGGTTCATATGCTTTCTTTCAAACATAAAAAATATGAAATTATACATATTAATCACATATTTACAAAATGTTTTTATAATTACAATATTTTTTCACAAATAAAGTAATTTGTACCTTAACCGCATGTAAGTTTTTTATGAGATTCTCATTAATTGCTGTTCTAGTTTCAGAATCTTCAGTAAAAGAATGCTTTTTATGAAACTGATTTAAGGCAAAAGCTCTCACAAAGTCCGCCATTTCCTGTCGCATTTCCATAGATCGCTTCACTAACCATTGAATAACTGGGAATATATGAATGCAATCTAAACCTTGTATTTGATGTGGTTCTATGCGATATGGACAATTCATTTTTGGAAGCATAACCACAATCTTTTCAGTTAAAGAACTGCAATATTTATTTTGTCATATAAGTATTAAAAAAAATATAACAAATTATATATAAGAAACTAATATAAGATAAGAATAAAATTTATATTTTCAAATATAAATACCATATAATATAAAATACATACATTTTTTGACCAATTGTAAGATTTTCTTGAAAAAGTAAATCTACATCTACATCAAAATTACATGATTCTATGCACCAAGTCATGCCGCCAACAACCTAATGAAACATATTTTTTAATAAAGTATATAAACTTAAATAAAAATTAAAAATAGTTTACTAACCTTATCAAAATTTGATAAACCTTTTATTCGTGCTCTAAAGTAACCCGCAGCAACAAGTAAATCGATAATTTCTTGAAATTTAATAGTTTGTTCCTCATCCTCGCGTACATCGATCTAAGAATATAATATTCAACATTTGAATGATTACTTACACTGAAATGATGATTCAGTATTAAAATAATAGCTTGATTAGATAAAAAAAAATATATATATATATAATATTATATTCAATCTTTATGACAGATATTCTATAATCTTCAACAGATATCATTTTTAATAATTATCTTTTTACATCACACAATTTTTATATTTTATAAATTTTATAAATTTTATAGATTTTATAAATTTTTCAATTATTCAAACAAAAAGGTTTTGAAATAAATGCATCTATAATTGTAATTTAAATTAAATTTAGGAATTTTAATACAGTTTTTGTGAAATATATACCTCAGTGTTTTCGGAACTTCTCAATATTCTTTTCGGCATATCATTCAACATATCGTAATTCTTCGGAGAGCAAACTATTTATTTTAATGCATTTGGAGTTGAAACTAAAAAAATATTACTTTCTTATAATTTATATGTAACCTTTCTTCTTTCTTTCTTATGACCCTACCCTTAAACGAGAGCCAGAATCAATACGGCCAGAAACTTGTACAATATCGGAGTCAGAGAGAAATCAGGTATAGTGGAAGGTAATCTTATGCCAAAATTGATCGTGTAATAAAATTTGCACTTGTTCGATTTATTTTACTTGAACATAAAATTAATGTTACATTACATTAATGCAACACTTATCAACGCGATATAAGATATGTACTATATAGAGCAACGTAACCAAATACGATAAGTACAGCGCACTGGAGATGCATGGAGAGGATGTCAATCGAATGAGTTGCACTTGATTGCACTGGGGAACATTTACACTTAGTGTACGTTAGTGCAGACAACTGAATTTGCTACAAGTCTGTACTGCTTCAGAAATTTAGATTTGTTCTTTTTGGCTGAACTGGTTGTACTAGTTTCACAGTACTAGTTTATTCTTTCTTTCTTTATACTGAAAGAAGAAAGATAAATTCTAAACTAGTACAACCAGTTCAGCTAAAAAGAACAGACTTATTATTTTATTCTTGTTCATCGAATGTTAAACAAGGATATAAAATGATACCAGCACTCGGGGGTTATTTCTAAACGCATCCTAGTATTACTTTATGGTGACTTTGAAGATGTCTCCATACCCTCCCATAAGTGGAGTAGTAATATTCTACTATAATAAAATATAAATATTTTTCACTGCACCTGGCAGCGGGAATATTTATCTTATAAAATTGTAAAACGTTGATAATTATTATAAAATTTTTTTTATAAAATTAGGAAATATATTGTGGATGACATAATGGATATGCAAAAGTTTTGTCAACAATTACCGAAAGTGGTATGTTTTTATTTCGGAATCTAAAAATGATTGTTATGTAAAATAAATATTTTTATATTTTATATTTTATATTTAGTAATTTTATATTTTATACAATATTTTATACTAAGTAATTATTTTTTTCTAATTTCTAATTAGGAACTTCATGCACATTTAAACGGTTCATTAAGTGTAAACACCTTGCAAAAATTATACAAAATACAATACTCAGACAGTACATATGATCCAGCTGTTTTGGACATCACCAATTTCTCATCCTTAAGCGAGTATAAATATCTTTTTTATTTTATATTAGAAAATTTTGAAATAATGTATTGTCCAAAGAAGAATATATAATCATATATATCATATATGCATTTTCCAGATGCTTTAAAATATTTGATATAGCACATGCATTAACAATTACACCGGAGACTGTATTTATTGCTACTTGTGATGTAATAAAAGAGTTTCATGAGGACAATGTAATTTATTTAGAATTGAGAAGCACACCTCGTGCTGTAAATAATTCAATGACAAAAACAGAGTACCTTCAAGCTATAATAAAAGCTATCGAGTACGTAACTTTTATATCTATACATTAATAACTCTTTAGTTTGAGTATATGCATACATGTGTATAAAAATAATATATTTCTAATTTTCTCATGAATGAAATTAGTAAATTGTATCTAATGTTTATATAGAATATCCAAGTCTGAGTTTCCACAAATTCTTGTAAAACTACTGATATCAGTTAATCGAAAACAAGGTTATGAATCTGCAGAAGAAAATATAAATCTTGCTATGCAATTCATGAAGAAATATCCTGAATATATTGTTGGTATTGATCTTAGTGGTGATCCAACAACAGGTGATTCATTCTTAGAGTTATTAGAAGCTTCCAGAAAAGTGGGTCTTAGAATTACAGCTCATTGTGCAGAGGTAAATTGTCTTTTAAAGATCAATATTCTAACAATTTCTAACATATATATTAATATTTCTATATGTTAATAGTTATATTATATTTATATTATATACAGGTACCAAATGAGATAGAAACAAAGGATATATTAAAATTTAAACCTGATCGATTGGGACATTGTACATGCATTCATCCCAATTTGCAAGGTTCTCAACAATTATTTGATAAATTATTGGAATCTAAAATTCCTGTTGGTAAGATATTTTTATAGAATTACAATATAATAATTTATTTTCAAAGATAAAACATTTAATGAATATTAATAACATATATACTTTTTTAACTCAACATTTGTTTTCTTTTAATCTAGAATTATGTTTGACATCAAATGTTAAATGTAAAACAGTATCATCATATATGAACCATCAATTTAATTATTTATATAAAGCTAGACATCCTATAACTATTGGGGTAAGTGTATATGTGTTTATATAATGTGCATATTGTTAAAACTCCACAAAATATGGGATTATAATCTTCTTTAGACAGACGATAAAGGCGTTTTTAATACGTGCTTATCAAAGGAATATGAGATATTGAGTTCTACTTTTAATATCGGAAGGAAAGAGCTTAAAGAATTGTCTGTATCATCAGTACAATACAGTTTTGCAAATATTGAGGAAAAGAAGAATTTAACAGCAATCATTAAAAATTTTGAATAACATAATTCTTTATTGTACAAATCTCTTTCTTTCTCCTTTCCTTTCTCCCTCATTCTTCCTCTTGCTTTTTGTCTTAATAAAATATAATTATAGTTGATAATTTTAGTTTAATAATTAGTAATTTTTTCATTATTTATTTTTATACATATATTATGATGAATTGTGTATGTGTGTGTGTGTGTGTGTGTGTGTGTGTGTGTGTGTGTGTGTGTGTGTGTGTATGTGTGTGTTGTACATGAAGAATACATATATGTAAAAGAATGAAAAAATAATATCTATACCATTTTACATCTCGAGAGAAGTTTCAAATTTTTGCATTAGGACACTAACACACGTTTGATTCTTTTAAATCTAGCTAAAGCATTGCCGGGCTCATTCTGTAATCCACCAAAAGCCTCTCTGTACTCTTTCTCTAAACGTGAATTTAATTCCTGTGAGCTTCCAGTTAAAGATACTAAGGAATCGGAATGTTCTGCAGGATGTTCTCTCTCATTATTTTCATTTTCGCTGCTAGTAGGCAAATATGCTTGAGACTGCAACAATTTTATCATTTATTTGTTTTTATTACAATATTTATTTAAATTCGTATTTATTGCAAACAATAGCTGTGCGGTTGCATTTATTTTACTCAATATATTCATATTAACAATTAATAATATGTCGTACAATAACGAAGAGTTTTGATTTATTTATATGTACCTCCATTGGCTCACTATGGCTATCTGGATTAATGACATTAAACGCAAAAAAAAAAAATATTAAAATAAAAATTTTTGCAAAATATATTATATGGAAATATTTCCTAATAAAGTAATCTTTATAAGCGACACATCAGACTTGTGAAATATACAAAAAACTTTTTTTGTTTCGGTAAATCAATATATGATCACGTATTTAGAAGTTGAATTGTGGCCTTTGTGGTTCCTGATTACGCACAATTTATTTCTAAATTATTTAATGATTATCGAAGGCAAAATAGGAATTTTCGATCTTACGGAATTTTATATCTTACAAATCTATTATAATGTTATAATGTTGTACTAATCAATATTTTTGTTTTAATATATTTTGCAAGAATTTTCATTATATGGTTTCTCGCTCTGATGTTACAATTCAAGATGGCCACAGTGAACCAGCAGATGTCTTAAATCTTACCATTTTATTATCTGTATGGAGAAAAGAATTTAAATTGGGATTCGTAAACAATTCATTTCCGGATTTGATGGCTTTTCCGTTAGATGACGATATATAGCTACTTGATTGTCTCTTCTTTGTCTGATGTTGATCGTTATTCATCAAAAAAATTTGCCTGATATGTTCCCGTTTCTTTTTAAAAGATTCGTTCGAAGGAATTCGATCGGAAAACTTGTCGCGATTGGCCACAAATCGTCTTTTCAGATTTTCATTCTCTTTTGATGTATCTAACTTATTAATTTTGTTAGAACGTTTTTTATACGGTTCTCTTTTTAAAGATCGATGCTTTTCGTTTATTTTGGAAGTGGCTGCATTATCGGCAATCCCCTGTATGGATTTTTTGACTATAATCTGACGCTTTTCAATCGGCTCACTCTCGGAGTTTTGTCTTCCCTCATCTTCATACTCCTCATCCTGTAGCTCGTTAAATTTGATATTATTTTCCTCGATGTCTTTGATTCGTTGTCGTGCCTCTATGTCTCGTTGGATCTCCTCCTTGAGCGAATCAATTTTCCGTTGAATCTCTTCCTCCACGCGTTTCTCATATTCCGCATTTGACCCGTCTCTTCGAGACGGCGAAGCGACCAGACTCGTTGGTTCTTGTGTCTTGAAAGAATCATTCTTCGAGATCATTTTACTCGATCCGATATCTTTGATCTCAGACGCGTCGTTGGGTGTCTTGCTAAAACTTTCTGCTGATTCGATTCGAGAAACCTCGGGCGAATAAGGCTCTTTCGCCGCAATCTTTGACTCTTCCAACGTTGCTGAATTATCTGGATTTGTTTTGGATTCATCAAGCGCTTTTAAAATCGCTTGATCTCTTTTCACCCGAGCATCTTTCGATATTTCTCTCTTCTCGGGTTCATTTATCGATTCTCGCTCCTGCACCGCAGCCATGTCTTCCATCATTCCCGATGGGTCGTCCTTCATTTCCTCGTAATCCTCTGCACCGTTTAGAACGCCACGTTTCGCGACGTCTTTTGCTTCATAGTCATCATATAGACTCGATCTATCATCCTGATCGGTATATTTATCGCTATTTACATTACGGGATAAGCGCACAAGATTGCTCTTTTCTTCGTTTCTATCACGTTGTTTCGCCACGTCTTCATCTGCCTCGTCTATATAGTCTGATCTTTCGTTTGAGGGTTGCAAGTTGAAATATTTAGCTACGTTATCACGATCAATGGATTTTTCAGCGTTTGATCGACTCGAAATCTTGCGTTCCTCTTCCGTATTGTCTTGATATGTATCGTTCTCTTCGAGATCAGCATCGCTTTTTTCTTCATCCGCGTGTCCCAAGTTTATTTCTTGAATTCCTTTCGCGTAATTAGTGCCTTCTTCCGATTGCGATGTTTCAGAAATGGATACCTCTCGTTTCGTTCTGAAAACGTGTAATTTTCTATAATGTCCACTTCTATTAATGTAAGTTAGTTTTAATCTTAATTTAATTTACTCTTTATCCTTTTCTAACTCTTAAAATTAAAAAAAATCAATCTCTGGATATATTTATAATTAACAGATATTATTTGATACAAAATGATGAACTTTTTAAAACGTGTATGCTTCGAAAATGCATGAACAATTTGTTTATTATTTCTCTAAATAATATTATCTTATTTCTCTTTCTTCTCTGTTTAAAACAGGTAAAAATAAGTTGAATCAGGATTAAAGTTAATTTACATCGATAGAAATGGACAGAAGTGTTATATATAAACCGATTTTGAAAAATACGAAAATCTCTTTAATTTAATTTAATTAAAAGGGATTCAGATCGATTTTCACAGATTTTTCTAAAATATGCGTATTTAATGCGCTACTTCAAAAATGTATGAACATTATGTACATTATTTTTCTATTTCTTAGAACTAAAAAAGATAAGTTAAACCGAGATTAAAAAATAATCTGCATTGTTAAAAACGCACATAAAATATCATTACTACATAAATACCATGTAAATATTAAAAAATATTTTACATTTTGCAAAGAATAAGACAGAATAGTTATAAGCAAGCAATCTCGTTAAAAATTCACAACGGATTACACGAAAATATATGAATATTGATCTGCAAGAATAGCCTAAAGAGAAAATCACGTACTGTCAATACCTGCAAGTTTCATTAATAATTTTCGTATAACAAATCGACGATTGTAATATCTCAAGCACAACGAAGATACAATACAGTCGATTTTTCATATTGCAGCTCTGTGAAAGCTCCTGCAGTACATTGCGCAAGCAAACGTCGATGTCATAATCACATTAACCTGGAGTTAATCAAGAAATCGAATTTCATGTTCATAGAAGTTTGACAAATCGTGTTATGAAGGAGAAGTTGTCGTATCGAACGCGATTATTTGCGATTATGCTATCTTCTTATGTTAAAGCCCGTGATGATTTGCACGACGATTCTACTCGAAATGGCAACACGCGCGCAAATTTTGAAATGAAACAATTTACGTCAGATGATTCATCACAGTGACAAGGTGATGATGTGTACTCGTTGAGTTATTTTCTTTCACAAAAAGACTTTTATTAGAAAACTGATATTTGGTAAATAAAATCTGTCTCTTCCTCTTCGCGCGTACGGCGCGTATCATATAGTCGTTATAGTAAATACAATTTGTATATAAGACAATTCGGATTATATCATATATCTAAATTTGTCAAGGGCCATTACCGAGACAAAGGGGCACATCGATACCTCCGAAAGGGATGCGCGATAGAAGGGAAGATGGAGACAGCTGAAGATATACAATGACAAGATAAAGGGATCATCGCGCCTTGTCCATAGGCGCGATCCTATATATTCTTACAGTGACGATATTACAAATTAAAATTACATCTACGACTATCTGCAGCGAATGGCCGTGCCTAGCGGCCATTTTGTTACTGACTCCGTACTCCGAGATGCGATCTCGGTTCTCGCACCGTACGCAAACAACACCTTTATTATCATTTATATTCTCGTACGCAAGTACGACTTACATATACCGCAGGAAAACAGAAATCATCGCGTTTGTCTAGCGGAATCAAAAATTATTCTTAATCTAGAAACAGATAAATGACGCCTCGTCCTCATTCGTTAATGCGCCAAAGATGCCAAATCCACTACACAAAAAAATTATCGTTTTGTTGTTATTATTATTAGATTATTATATGTAGAAATTATTTTGCATGTCGTATCGTGCGACAAGCATTATATTTCATCGTATTGTTGCACAATACAATGTGCAAAATACGCGATAATTACTAAAGTAAAAGCAAATAACGAAAGATTGAAGATGATGTGCGATGAGGATTTCATTTCGAGATATTGACGTCGTAAAGCGGGCTTATGTTTCATTCGTAATATACACACATATATATATATATATATATATATATATCTTTTTTTCTCATAAACTCATCTTTCATTACGGCAGTGGCGTTTGCTTCATATTGAAAAAACAAAATTCAACAACATTTGTGCATCACCCGAAAGGATCTCTAAACGAATAGTTTTGCTCTCGCAATATCTATATAAATGCATTTCTCAATAATGCATGAGCTGTTCACGCGTTTCTCAAGTAGGCATAAATCACGCGCGTTTTGAAAAATCCAAAATCAAAAATTGATCTGCGTCACTTTACGTTAAATAATATTGATCATACATGAAATCAATTTTCATATTTTTCAAAACCGGAGTGCGCAACACTTCCGCCGATCTCCACCACTGTAAATTAACTTCAATTCTGGTTTAACTTTGTTTTTATCTCTTTTTCTAATTCTAAGAATAAGAAAAAAAAAATAAAAAAATAAAGTAAATCGAGACTAAACTAATAATTTACACTGATGAGAAATGGACATTCGTCGTGAACGGCTCATCGTATCGTTGCAGCGTTATCCATAATTATTAAAAGTTAGATTAATCTTTGATTTTCAGTAATTCCTTCTCGCCTCTTTACGAGCGATTAACACGCATAACGTCGCATAAGAGATAAATAAATCCATCTAGTGACTATGATTTTTTTCATTAACAAAGAATCCAAGAGTACATTCAGCTCTACAGAGATCGATATTAGCCATAAATCTATTCTTCGGCATTGGATTTGTGGGGGAAAACAGCGAGTATTTCATTTTTCTTTCGTTCCCTTTTACATTCGCGCCTCTTTCTTAAACTTTTGCATACGGATGCGTACGCATATATGTATATTGATTTTACTTTATATAATCCCATAAACACATTTTCGTTCATCAAACGCATCTGCACTTCACACTTCAACATCAAAAACAACACTCTCGCCGTGTAATTCGTGCCGCATACTTGCGTTCTGTTTATACCAAAAAATTAATCGAAGCGCTATTTATAAACATTTACAGGTTGATTATCGATACGCGAAACAATTGTCGAGAGGCGAAAATAAGAAAAAGAAAGATTTTTCGATCAGGTAATCTTTGCACATTTGTACTAAGAACGATCACAAATCATCTGGACTGCTTTGTTTCCATCAACCGTTTGCAAATTAACCGTTTAAGCATTTTCGTTGTGTAACACGATTCATCTTTAATGCTTTTACGCAAGGTAGCGATGATCGTTTCAATAAACAAAAGATTTCAATCTACGTGAATGATCATCAAAAATAAATTTCTACAATACACTGTCGAGTCTACCACGAAAAACATGCTAATTGCTCATTTCTATCAATGTAGATTAACTTTAATCTCGCGCGATTTACTTTTTACCCTCTCTTAAGTTTTAAGAATTAGAAAAAAAATAAAGAGGGAAATAAATTAAATCGAGATTAAAATTAATCAACGTTAATGAAATGGATCTGTCGTGTATATATAATGCACAAGTTTGTTTAAATAAGCACACGCGTTCTACGATAGGCACGAAAATGTGTAATTAATAACACCAAATATATCGTGTGTGTGTGTGTGTGTTTATGTATGTGTATGTATATATATTTACTAGCTATCGTGTACACGGTCTAATGAAAACAGTGTCGATGTTCGTATGATAGGAACGATTGAACACTATACATTGCTAAAATACGTGTAATGTTCTAATAAAAAATAAACTAATCTTGGAAATATTTTTTGAAAAACCCTTAAAAAAGGGCATTTAAGAAAACCTGGATTATCCAGAAATTCTACAACACGGTCCTAATGTATCAAATATATTTCTTTACTTTCCCTTTTATGAGAATAAAAAATATATAATCCTTTTTGTATAAAAAAATAAGATCTGTAAAAATGTTATAAAATAGAACGGAAAATTTCATAAATTTAATTAAAATAAAAATATCTTATGCTCTACGATGCAATGTAATGTCGTAATATGTTGTAATATGTTATTCGTTTTGCGGTATTATCTTACTGTCACTGAATTTGAGCAAGCTAATATTGAGTAGTTATGTAGTCGAGTAATGTTTCGTCGCAAGTGGAAACTCGATAAATTAACTGAATAGTAAGATACATATATTGGTTGGAAATTATATATTATCATATATTGACAAATATGTTGTATATGCAATATTATACATAATGTTGCATCAGAGATCTTGCTTATTATTTGTGTAAACATAGCAGCGATAGGAACTGTGAGCAGAATTGCGAGCAGTATTTAAGTTAAAAAAAAAAAAAAAAAAAAGAAGAAAGAAAGAAGAATCTGAATAAAAATAGCATAGTGGGATATCAATCAAAGTCGCTATTATCATAAGAAATCTCATAATGGGAGCTTTATTTTACTTGCAGGATTCTTTTATTAGATATAGATATACCGTAAAAATTTATTTTATCCGTAACAAAAGGATTGTATAACAGAAATGCCGGGTTGCAAAACATGGCCCAAAATATTCTTCTAATATAAAATCAACGTGTCTCCCAAATTCTACGTGAGATATCGGTACGAGAAATACGAAAAAAAACGTTATATAACAGTTGCAAAAAGGAATTGAGTCGCCGTAATAATCCTCATGTATATTTGCTAAAGTGCGAAAAGTGCATTGAATATCAACTAATCGGTAGCGTTTTCAACTTTTGCACTAAACTCATCTCTGTCTCTCATTTACATAGAATAAATATACAAATAAATTATCGGCTCGAGATGGAGTAATTCTATGTTTCTCGGCATCGGAGGATGAATAGAGTTTTATGTCTTCAGTCTAAGATCGGTGGAGGACTTAATTATTCATACAACGCAGTCGGGGCACGCGATTCGCTTAATTTTTTTTTTAAAGTGTAAATGCTGCTTGTCCCTTTTTATACTCGATAGCTCCTCGATCTTTTTCCCCCCCCCAACACATCGATACAGATATACATTGATTCTATCAGGTCTATTACTCTCCAAGTCTCCGCTTTGCGATTTACGTTCAAACGTTCAAACGAATCACATGCTCAGTTAATCGATCAATATGCACATCAACAGGCACACTCTTCTGCACTTTTTTTTTTTTTTATAATTACACGATTTTCCAGACATAATTACGTACTACCTTAAAATTCTCTCGGTTAATTCTAATATATTACAGAACTATCAAACTATAGGCCTAAACTTTTAGCGATCGCGCGCCGTTCTTATAATACGGAGACTCGCGGCCATATAGGAAACATTTCATGTCAATCTTACGATACTTAATAATTTTTTTTTTTCGTATATATATATATATATATATATATATATAGATATATATATAGATATAGTACATTTACATGGTCTAAGCGTTAACTGTGTCTGTTATTATATTAAATACTTCACAATACGAGCGAGGCTTATTATTACGATACATCTACCGATGATTCTGTCATTAGTCGTGTTCCTTTTCTGCCTAATTTCAGAAATTCCGTTTAATGTGCAGCCGGATTTTTTACCGGATCTTTCGTTCTGAAAACGCGCGTCCGGCGTGTATTGCAGCATTTCGCTTCTGAAAAACTGAAAAAAAAAACGGAAGAAACGGATTGTATACACATGTTAAACGAAATCAGAGTTGTGTGGAACAAAAAAAGAAAAAGAGATTTGTCCAAGACTATATAAGTACACAATTGCGATTCAGTTCGGTTATTTTGTCAAAAGTTCAGACGGTATGATATACAATCGGTACATACAATCAGAGGTAATAGGCATTTCAAACAAACGTTCAACTGCTCAATTTGGCACATTGAAAGTCAACAGAATTTCCGGGCGTGTAAACGAGAAAATGTGAGAAGCGGACAACTGTGAGTCCAAATCGTCATCAAATCAGTCTAGAATCGTTAAGAACGATAGAGGAAAAAAGGGGGTTGAACAGCGAGTACTCCTAACGAGAAATGGTGGTGAGACGTGTCCTATAAGATTTGCGCTTTTTATACATATTTTACCTAATTACATTTTTTCTTCCTCGCGTTTCCCGCGCTGTCTTACTTCTGTACACAAGTTGCGATATCGCAATTTTTTTTTTTTATACTCAATGTGTATGTATAAAATATTGAGAATAGTCTTGAATACTTGCTATTAGGTCATTATTCTACTCGTTGATATATATAGGGTATCCTGAGACTGAAACTTCTTTTTTTTTTGTCAATAAAAAATCCTTCGGTAAATCCAGGATTAGTTTTCGAACGGTCAGTTTTAAAGAAGTCTGAGAAAATTTCGCACGAGTTTAAAAACAATAAAGGATAAAATAAAATTTTAATATATAAAACAGTAGACACGTGTATACATGTATTGTACAATTATATTGTTCCATTTCGAATTGCACTTAAAATATCCAATAATTTTATTTGTATGATTATTAGATATTAGATTTATGTGTATGTATATATGTGGGCGTGCACGTGTGTGTACGTGCATGTATATGTGTATAGATGTAACAAGAGGAAAATTAATTTTATTTCAATGAAGATCTCATTTTTGCGTAATCATTTAACGAATTGGATACGAAATTGTTGAAAATTAAATAATTCCGATGAGAAATTGATTGAGCATTGACGGAGATTAATATTATAAATTCATCAAGAAATTTGACAAAATGTTCGATGAAAAATTGTATAATTGTATAATTTCAGATACCCCATATATTGCTGTACCGTATTTGTTAATAATTGCATCGGATCAAAATGACATAACAATATGTGCGCAATGTTGTAGGAACAAAACAACCATGGATCGTACTAATAAATCTCGTAGTGGACTATATCTTCGAAATGGTTGCTCGGTATAAAATAAACAAACGAAATAAACCAACAAGAGCGTTTGCGAATATGGAACAGTTTGGAACTTCTACCATTTTGTCTTGTATCTTTAACTTACTGAGAGATTACGGATGTACAGTGGATTAGCTAATCAGTCTTGTGTTAGAGGCTCGTTATGTCTAGACTCAACTGCATTATATTGCGCATTACTCGCATAATAACTCTTTCCCTAGCTCATCCCGTTAGGATTCATCCAATATTATTTATCTCACGATTGTATCAACGATTACACAGGTTCAATATTTTCTCGTCCATCATCAATCTTGCTTCTCACTGGGCTCTAAGACAGTCTACGTTCTCTCGTCTCTACTCAAAAGCATGGTGTATACCTCTGACTTTCATAGTTTATTTCGTAGAGCAACGCAGAAAACGTTTGCGCGACGGATTAAGAGAAGTGTTTTATGGAACTGTTGTATAAGTAGCGTGAACGTGATCCTATTGCACAAAAGAGATTGTAAACTCATGATTGTAAATTGCACAGTGAATCTTTGTAGAATACGTTAATATTCGATCGAAAATAATGGTATTCATTTGCAAGAAATATCTGTTGTGTCTTTCTTCTTGGAGAATATTACGAAGGCAAAGCTCAATTTCATGTGCTAGCTCCACGAAATAGTACAGTCACGTACATACACAGCACATAGCCCATGTCATATGTACGAGGTATGTCGGGAAAATTTCAGAAGCATGAAAACATGAAAAAAATTTTTAGATCAAAATTATTGCTTGTTTCACGTGCGTACATTTTAACGCATTAGAGTTCTATAATTAAATAGAATGTCAAATTTTATTTGCGTATTATTGTGATCGTTAATAACTTATTCAGCCCTGAAACTTTTCAAACATACATGTAACTTCGTCTGATGCTTTTTTGGATCTCTACATTCGCAAGATTATCTAGATATACAGAACGAGAAACGAGAATAAGGCGCCGCTTAAATCAATACCGATATTTTTACAAGCGTGATATTTGATCGCAATAAAATTTTAAAGTTAAAATACGATATATTAATATTAAACTTAAAGATTAGGCATTAATCGTTTTCAATTAAGATTTTGTCTTACTACAATAAAAAGATTAAAATACTTCTTATCTATAAGAATCTACAGAAACTACTTTTTGCAAACTTTCATCATAAATGCTCATCAATCATATGTGCTCGCTACTGAAGTCTTTCGACTTAAAAAAAAAGTCCTTACTCTCTAGTTCTCCCACTATATATCGAACAATTGGTGGATTCAGAACTTCTAAATCAACTGATACAATAAAGTCAAAAATATTAAAAACAACATAGAAAACACATAAATATAATAAAAATCTATAAATTAGAAGAACGCGATATATTTGCTAAGTTCATACACTTATTCTGAATCACCTTTTACACACATATTTGCCAACAAATCTATATCACTATACGAGTTCAAAGCTTAAAATCATGCAAAGTGGCGACTAGGTATAATTCACAAAATTTATAAAATGTGGTCTTGTTTTGCTGTGAACAAAATGTCGTACCAACGCGGTAGTCGACCTAATTGCCACTTTGGTTCACTGTATTTACTATAAACTTGGAAAGAACATAAACCAATGCTGTACAAATGTATAATTATAGCAGAAATTGCGCGAATAGCGCACCTTGCGACTGAAAATGAAGTGAAAAATTTATGATATAAATAATAAATCTGCTTAATTCTTTGATACACTAGTAATGGGAGAGCGGAGAAGTTACTATATGTTTGTTTTTAGAGAACCTGTGCATTGCCGATGGACAGCTGTGTATTTATCATAGCGTACGGCCCAAGTTCGAGGAGAGACGTTTGAATTAAATCGCAGCTGTCTATAATAATCCCGCGATAACGGCGTCTTAATATAAAGTAAACTCTTCATATTAATGTATACTACAGCGACAACTTCAAAAAGACAGTATCTGATATAAATATATTCGCTGCTTTTTTTCCAACATATATCGCAGCGTAACAAATATATAATTAGCTGTACACGCTTAGCGATATTAATTACATTTAGAGAGACGGAATTAAGACATGGTAACACCCGTATAAGGAAACTCCATTTGTTTGTTAGGACCTGTACTCTTAGTTACATCTAGACGTTTAAAATATAGACTTATAAATATAGCTTGTATGTTAGCTAGAACACACTAACATTCCTTTCATGTACAGAAAACATTGCTCAATGTAATTCTTCCAAAACGATAATCCAGTATGCTCGTAAATTTGGCACAGACACTGCCTTTTTGTATGTATGTATGTCGTTTGTGTGTTGTTGTTGAAATACTCATATCCGATTCATTCCAAGTGATAAAATTTCATACAACGGAGCTATGTGGCCGTATTTCCGATATAACCGTTATTTAACGTTTCCGATTTATTCATATAGTCGCTCATATGCTTGTTGCTTTCCTTTTTGTCACCGTTAATCTGAATATCTATAACGTCCATAGATGGAAATTCTACGTGTAGAGAGGTAATCTCCTTCTTCTCGATGCTCGACATGATCTCAGGACTCCTATTTTCGTAATCGGGATCATCCCGGAATTTAGATGGGTTTGGGCTATCGAGGAAACTTCGCTTAACTAAACTGCCAGGTGGACTTCCAGGCTTCCCTAGAGAACTTTGACTTATGTTACTGCGGGAAGTACTTTTCTTAAATATAAAAGGCGAGCTCCTGACTGATTTAAGGCTGCCTTCTACAAAAGGCGAGTTTAACGTGTCCTTACTAGATACAAGCGAGTCTCCGGAGACACCGCCAAATTCATCGAATCCAGCTTTGGGTACTTTTATAGAGTTCATGTCATGGAAATTAGAAGTAGCTTTCGAGGTTTCACCATATGAACCTATTGCATATCGTGAACTTAAATTATTTTTAATACTGCAAGGCTCAAAACTTGCAAAGTCACCAAAGTCTTGACGCAGTGGCGAATCTTCTTCTCCCTCAGTTTCTTCCTCTCGCAAATCTTGAAGAGCAACCATTTCTAGATCCCTGTAAATTAAATAATCAAATTATAAAAAAATCAATAATTATATAAATTGCATTTAATTATATAAGTTACATTTAATTATTCAGACATGCAATTATTATATTGTTTGACACAAAATTGGACACTTACTGATCATTTTGCGGTGAATGCGAATTATTTTGATTTCGAGCTTCGATTCCTTCCGGACTATGATAAAAACTAACGTTCTCAAAACCTTCTATACTAACTTCTTGTAATAACAATGTCTCGATGTCTATAAAGGTAGGTCTTCTTGTAGCTCTATGATTCCAAGTACGTCTCATTAAATTGTACAGTGAATCAGGACAATTTTCCGGTCGTTCCATAACTCCTCCTTCAATTACGTAACGCAATACCTAAAAAGGAAATAATGAGTTAAAAATATGTATAATAAACAGATTATTTTATGACAGAATTTATATTTACCTGATCGTTCGACAAGCCTTGGTACGGCTGCGAAGCTAGTGTTACCATTTCCCATAAAACAACTCCGTAGCTCCAAACGTCAGAGAAACTGGTAAATACGCCATCTTTCAAACTTTCTGGTGCCATCCATCTGACTGGTAGAAGCCCCTTGGATCCTTTTCGATAGTAATCAGTCTCATATATGTCCCTTGTCATGCCGAAGTCACCGATCTTTACGGTGAGATCTTCGGCAACCATACAATTGCGAGCAGCCAAATCTCTGTGGACAAATTTTTTCGCAGCAAGATAGGACATGCCGTCCGCAATCTCGACTGCCATTTGCAAGATATCTCTCAACGTCGGAGGTTGTTTAGAATTCTCGCAAACATCCGGTCGGTGACTTCTCAAGTATGTTTTCAAATCACCATTCACCATCAATTCCATAACTACCAACGTAGGCTGACCCTGCGATACTACGCCCAATAATCTAACCACGTGATGAGTGTTGAAAGCTCTTTAATAAAAAAATTATCATTCATTAAAACTCAGATAAAAAAATACGATATAAAGAGGAAGCAATTAATTCTTACTTCATAACAGACGCTTCGTTAAGGAACTCTATCCGTTCACGGTCGGTTGCATTTTCATTTACAGTTTTTACAGCGCATCGTACTTCCGGCTTGCCTTTCACGACATCTTTAGCCAGTCCCTCATATACCATGCCGAAAGAACCATTTCCTAATTCTCGTAATAATTGAATTTTCTTTCTGGGCACTTCCCACTCGTCCGGCACGTAACTTGTGCTTACGTATTCCGGATTCACCGTCGCGATAAGCCTCATACTGGGTACATTTCGCATTGATCTCTTTTTCAGTATGTAGAATGCCATCAGAAAAGTAAATATAATAACGACACCCAATATCGACCAAAAGAAAATCCAGGATGTACTAAACGCGCCATGTTCGCGTACATAAAAGTATTGCACTTCAGTATACGCGCCGTTTCCAGCTAAGCTCGTAGCACGAATTTTTACAGAATAATTTCCAGCAGGTAGATCCTTCAAAACGTACGAGTTGCCCATATTGACAAAATCGCGTCTTGTAATGCATGCCACTGTTGCTTTTATCTATACAATAAGAAAGATTATATTTAGATGACAACAGTACAAGATTACATTATATATATTATGCACCTTTCCACTTCATCCTCCCCCCCCCCCCTTTCAAATAAGTTTTAGATACTTTTGCAACAACCTTTCTTTCTTTCTTAAGATTCATCAAAAATACTTATTTGAAGTACTCTTGCTTAATAAGTACAGTTTAAACAGAGTATTACTTACATTTTTAATATCAATTCTCTTATATTCGATCTGATACGTGACTATTAGGCCATTAGGTTGAGGAGGTTCCTCCCAACGCAATGTTATTATAGTAAGACTACTATTTTCACCATTGACCTTCAAATCAAATGTATTTAGTGGAATATTATCTGCGCTTTCCATGGCCAATGTACGGTGCGTTTTCATGCTCTTCGTTGAACAGTTCTTGCTCTTGTTCGTTTCATTTGCAACTCGTTCTCGGCAGGCTTGAACCTCGATATTATATGCAGCAAAGTGTCGTAGATTTCTCATGACAAAAGTAAGACTCGTACTCGGTACTAGTCGGTCAAATACTAAATATGTATCATTTACGACTTTATCGTTAAATATTCCGCTATCCTAAATACAAAATATGTAGAATTAGATTCAATTTTAAATAATAATATAAAATATTGTACATAATTAAATATTAACAATCAATTAGTGATTTTATATTAATATTTCTATTGCTATTTCTATCGAAATTAAGTTAAGCCCTTATAATTTATGCTCATGAAACAAAATACAAGCAAACATCAGATAAAATACGTAACTTTTTCTTTATTTTGATATTTGTCCGCTTATAATTAAAAAATCTTGACCTAGTAAACATTTGGAAAACAAACCTGAAATTTTACCTGATTGTGTGTAAAATTTTTGGCTTCTTCTGCCGCAATTAACATTTCGCTAGTGTGACGTCTTCTACGTATGTTTATTCGCTTTATATATACTTGATTGTGTAACGCGTTCTCGAAAGCGATCGAACTAGAAACTTCTTTTTCACGCGCCGACTGATCTGTCGTCTCACGATCTGAACAAGCACAGGAATCAGATTTTGCAATTTCCTTTTCTAACTCGGTATGTTTCTTTTCTTCTTCCGCTATAACTTCTCCTGGTAATTTTGGCTTAGGCAAAGGCATAGCTAAAATTAATAATAATGTATTAATAACTGACTTTTTTCACTGCATAATAGTTGCTGCTGTAATAATAATTTATTACAAAAAAGAACTTTCTTTATCATTATACTGCTATAATGAAACATGAATGATTAAATAAAATAATTCCAATTACGTTCGTCACAATAATTCCTCTGGTCAATGAAATTCGCATCATCGGGCTCCCAGCGACCAATAATTCGATAATGCGTTAAATTCCCATTTTTGTGAAGCGGTGGAAACCAGGATATAACCAGTTCGCTGCTAGAATTACTCCAAGTCGATAAAGCTCTGGGTGGACTAGGCGCATCTGGCAACGTCGTAAAATACTTGACTTTACTTTGCGCGCCTGACCTTTCCGTAGCTATGGTGTAAGTCTTGACGTAGTAAGCGTACTGAGTATATGGTTTCAGCAAAGTCAGTATGTGAGTGTGATAGACAGGCTCCGAACTGTTTTGAGGCTGCGGTGTCGTGCTCTCAGCGGAGACATCCTCCACCCGCCAGCCATCACCGCCACAAGCATCGCGGCCATCGTACATCGTTATGTTCTGATTAGGCGCTTCGATAAAATAAACAACGTAACCCAAAAGGGATCTAGTATCGTGATGCGTAAAGGCCCTCCATTCGATAATAGCTCCCCTAGGTGTTTTTTTGGTGACTTTAGTTCTCAGCTCGGTGACATTACACGCAACTTTGTCCCCGTTACTGGTAGATGCCACGTCGTGATCGGTGAATTCGTCCAACTGGGCCTTCTCTCGCAATTTCTCAATCTCGTGCAGGCACAATTTCGGATTGAAATGAAAGAAGAGCTTCGCTTTAGCGGCGCCGTTGTGGGCCAGGATGGTAATGTTCGAATGCGTGTTCCAATCCCAGAGCTCCTGAAGATTCTGATTATCGAACACCGCGAGACTGTACTTGCCGTTCTCGAGTTCATTGCCGTGTATCACGCGCAAATTCTTGAGAAAGTTAAGGGATATCAGTGGAAAACTACGAACGATCTTCAAGTAACCGTCTATCTCCTCGATCATGTTCAAATTATCCTCGAGCTCCTTCACAATGTTTTTGCCACCGCGTATCTGTATCTCGAGACTACCTGCGATGTTCGTGCATCCACGCAACTTTTGTGCTGAAGCGATGCTGTCTACGTTTGCAGCAGAACACTCCTTCATACACCACTGGCCGTTACATTTTTGGCACGTCCTGGTGGTTTCGTTTTCCATGTAACCTGCCGGGCATTCCATCACGCAGCTGTCGTTGAACAATTTGTATGGATACAACTTCACGGTGTCGCGCGCCTCCTGCGGCTTTTTCTTCTCAAAACAATTCTTCCTAGTGAAGCAACGCCGATTCATAAACACGTAGGTGTTGTTCGGACAACTGTCTTTGCACTGCTCGCCGTCGATTATGTTTCTGCAAACAACGCAATCGTTAATTGTTGATCCCGTGCATCCACCCAGGCAGGAAGGATGACAACATTCTCCTTTGTCGTTGCAAGCTCTATCTCCGCAATCCTGGCATACTGTAAAGCCAAATTGGTATATTAAAATAGGAGATACTCTCGTCTTTCGTTTATCTCAGTTACCATGAATTAAATAAATAATAATTCGCAAATTATACAGATCAACAAGAATTAAATGTATGTGTTCGTATACGATATTTAACGAGAATAAGAAAAGTTTGATTGTGCAAAACTCGATAAACTTTTACTTTTTTTTTTTTAATATAGACACAAGATGGATTGAATACGAAATTCTTTTGTGAATTTTATATATAGTATATAACTATATATATTGATTATATATAATCAATAAAAATTATACATATATTATCAATAAAAATATATTATTAAATAAAATATAAAAATAAAAAAATATATTATTAAAAACTTGTTTGTTTATAAAGTTATAAAATATTGAAAATATAAAGCTGCTACTTAGCACTATCTATTTGACATATAATTTATCCAAATTGTATTTCAAAAGCTTTAAAGAATAAATTAATTAACTTTGTAATTAAAAAAATATCTTTATTCGATCTCAAATTGCCCTTATAAAGCCGTTAAAAAATGGTTTAAAGAAAATTGCACTTAAAATATTTCGTGATAAAACATTTGATTTACAATTAAAAATTAAAAATGCAATATAAGTAACTGACAAAGGTATTTGATATTCACTTTTGTGTTTACATTAATGGAACAAATAAAACAAATAAACTATAAATACTACAATGTGCGTATCGGAATAGAAAAGTCGAATAGAATTCCAAATTAAAATTTCAGAAAAAAAAAAGTTTAATAACGCCGGTGCATCGACATGGCAATTTTTATAGGAATCCAGCTCAAAATTCAGCTTGAAAACTCTGAACAAGTCGATCGTGATAGCTTACTTCGTTGGCAGTGATGTCGATTCCAGCACAGAGTCTGATCATGTTTCATTTGTCTTGTCGGGCACTTTTTGTCACACACCGGACAACCATTCGTTGGCTTGTTGTCCTACAAACAAAAATACGAGTGCATTATAATGTGTAATACGCCTTTATGGATTCTCACGTAATACTTAACTTACATTTTTAATTTGCGCTTTTTTCTGAAATTTCTTAACATTTCTTTTTGGCACTTTCAATACTTCCCGTATCTTCACGCGCTGTCGCGAGAAGTCTTAGACACCGTTAGTTTATTAAAGAATAAGAATTTCGTTTTGTACGTATTCTCGAAAAATATCGCATATGTAATATATGCGTTACATATATTACAGATGTTCGTATGCGAGATTTAAGAATAGCTCTCTAGCTCGTCCTAGTTCCTACAGAATTATTGCTCCTAAACATGTTTACACTTAAATCGAGAAATATTTCAGTATGTTGAAGCAATGAAACAATATTAGCATTTCTACCTTGATGCTTTTTACATATAAATATATTATCCGGAATCCATCTGGTTATTTTATTGCTTTTTTATCTTTTCATATAATCGATGATATCCTACATATTTTTAACATTTGGTTAATTCGCGCATTTAAACAAAAAAAAAAAAAACAAAAAAAAATACACAAATCTTGAAATGTACTAATTTGCATGTACTTTGAGAAGAAATGGGCGTGAGTCTTTTCTTCTTAGCGGATTATAGGAATTTCTTCGTTGCGGAATTACATGTAGGAAAGTAAGAGAAGAAGCAAGACTATACTATCGGCTGCCATCGAGACGGATGCGAAGGTCGAAAAACACATTGCGAAAGGCGCGTATTCGATGATCAATACTGTCGGCCGTTTCTCTGAACGATACGCTTTTCACGAGATATTCGATACTACTTATAAAGGACACGGCAAAAAAAAAAAAAAAAACAAAAAGACGAAAAGCGTACGTTGATTGATCGTTTAAATGGGCAAAGAGAAGCATTTACGCGCAAATAATTCTGTCATCGCGGATATTTATCACGTTGCATTCGCGTCGATTATTCGATCGTAGATACGCGATTTTGTCGCATGGCTTTATTTTATTCGCATGATGCTAAAGCGATTTGATCGCTTCAGAAGCTATATATTGTTTCGCGGCAAAGCGTCGCGTCATCGCCATTGCACCGTCCCTTTCGCACGGTTTCGTTGTGCGAATTTCCACGGTGCATTATGGCACAAATTCGTACAAAGCGTGTCCACTGTAAAAAAATTAATGAAGCTAATTCTCATTTTCGCCTCGGATTTCTTGTCATTTAACAGATCTCTTGTCGATTTCCCGATAAAAGGCGCCGCCAAGTGTGATGAATCGCACGCGATTCGGTAATTACTCCCGTTAATTAAATGTGCCAGCTATCGAGATTGAAAATAAGTAATCCATTTTTTAAAATGAAATTTTAGTTGCCAATAAAACATTGGCAGATTTGATATTTCGTATGTTTGTAACTGAGACTAAAAGATGATCTTGTAATAGCCATTAAACTTGCTTTTACGGAACGACAATTATATTTATATTTATACGTTTTTTGTGGAACGATAATTACATTTCTATCTGCATCAAAACATATTTCACTAATAAGAGGGAAACTCGTGCAATCTTTTCGAAAGCATCTGAACGATTATTAATAGACTAATATCCATTTTTAGAAACATACAGGTCAACTTTAATTTCGGTTTGACATTTATCTATTTTTAATTCTAAAAGCGGGATTCAAATTAAAAGATTAAAAACAAATGGATATTGGCGAGATGGATATAAAAATCACGTTGATGGATATCAACGAATAGCTCACTGAATGACGTCGAGTAAAGGTAAACACTTTTAAAAAGATCAATGTATTACTCACTGAAACAGTTATAAATATACCAACAATCATAATAACGCATTCAGTGAAATTTTACTGAAAGGAATCAATTAGACGGATTACTTCAATCAATAATTTGCTGGGAACAACGGTTATAAATAGCTAATTCAAAAATAAAAAATAAAAAAAAAAAGATTTACGATTCCGATTTGATTTGAATATTAAAATTGAATAAATCATACATCAGAATAGAATGCTTTGAATACCAAACGCTCTAGCTCAACATAGTTTTTGCAAATTTTATTTCCATTAACCACGAATCAATCCGAGAAGTAAAGCGTTTCGCACATTGAAAATAAATGAAACCTTCATTGATTTCCAGTGAATAAATTTGTATCGTTGCTTCAATCAGTGAAGTTTTTCATTAATTTAATAGAATGGCATCTCGTCAACGATCTGCCGAGCGAGCGACGGATAAACTTACCTATTTCGATAGAAAGAAATCTCTCTAAGAAATGTATTTAAGTGTTACGCCGAAAAAAAAAAAAAAAAAAAAAAAAGTCACAAAGGTACTCACCATTATGACATGCCCCCCCTTGCCGGCTTTAGCAATGATATCCCAATCGATGGTGTCGACGTAGCAGAGCGTCGGATTTTTCTCGAACCGCACGAATCCGCGTAGAATGTTGGTAAGGGAGTGGAGACCGATCTCCTGAAGATTCATCATCTCAAATGCCACGAGAGCGTAATTGATAAAGAGAGAATTGCCGCGGATGACCGCCAGATTCGGAAACAGATGGCCGACGCTTTTCAGTCCGCTTACCCTGGAAACACCGAGCAATCATAAACGTGAGCTAAACGAGGGCTAAAGTAAGGCGGATAATCTCCCCCTTGCTAACGAGGAGACAGCAGCTCCCTTGGAGCAGCTACATTCTACTAGTACTAATATTCACGACGTGCAAACGATCTAATGCAAATAATCGTACCTGTATAAAATAAGGTATCCGGTGATCTCGACCAGTTTGGGAAAACTGATATTAGCGAAGTCCGACGGTTCCGCTCGATCGATCAGGAGAATTTGTACGAAGCCCTCGACTACCCGGCAATTGTTCAGCTTTGGGTGGAATTGATCCACGCTATTTCTTATGTCTATACTTTCGCACACTGCAACAGAGAAAACCACGATTACTCTAATGGCTCGTATCTATCTACGTCGACTGTCTGACAATAAGCCGGATCAATGATTGCCATATGGATGGCCTCCTAACTTTCGAAGGAAAATTTTCATTCGTGTAAATCTGACTTACGTAATATCGCTTACAGAGCGTCGAAGGTGCGAAACTGTAGAGACTGCTTCTTGTTCACGGTGCGATTCAAGTTTCGAATCTTGAAGACGTTTGAAATAATTATATGCTTATTTCTCACTTAAAATATGAGTTTTTCTAATGTCCATCTCTAATTAATGTTTAATTTTAAATTCAAAAATAATTATTAAGCATTTGGATCCGTAATCTGACCGTAAAAATGCTGTTCTTACGTATTTATTTTTTCCTAATTCTTCGATCTAGAAAGAAAACGGTGAGTTAGGAGGTGCAAATTAATCTATCACTGGACATTAGAAATGGGCATAAGAAAAAGTCACATACTTTGAGAAATAAGCGTGTAATCATTTCAAAAATCTCTAAATCGCTGAAATCGTTCATAATCAAGCAAAATTGTAATATTGCGCGATATATCGTAGTTACGTCATCAAACAATGTCAAGATCGCGGATTTGATCGACGGGGCGCGGATTGTTTCGCAGCGATCGTTAATCTATAAATCAAAGGTAGGAAATTGGTGAAGTGTGATTTTTACATCGCGAGCATATTTGCCGTTGCCAAGTCACGTCTGGCACGCGGCAGGCTGCGTCAACGTGCCGTGCAACTCAGGTCGGTGCATTAAACCGGTGGCTTGTTTCCTCGATTCTGCTAATCGTCGCATTCGAACGGGCGTAATAGAATGTTGTGCTGTCGAGTGCTCGATTTCAACGGGAGACACTAAAAATACTTCGCCGCGCCGCCAGCTGCCGTCGAAATAAACGGGAGGAGACGCGCGTTCCTCCACGAATTATTCGCGCGCGCGCGCGCGCGCGCACGCGCGCTCGTATCGTTAGAGTCGAGCTTTATCGAAACAATTTTATCGTAAGGGATGAACCGCCGCATATCTCTATGACGCCGCATATCTCTATATGACGTGCAAATTCTCTAAACTCGCGGGTCGAGCTCGTGAGAGATAATGTCTCCTTCGTGAACGATTATCTCGTAAATCGACGATTTGCACGAGGAAAGAAACACGAGGATACTTTTCTAATGTAACATCCGCGTTATCTAGTTTATTCACACACGGAAAGAACACTTTTGCTGGCAAATCTAAAAATTTGGCTAGATACAGATCTGAAAACGATTTTGTCGGGCCTTCAAAATTATTATATACGATGTTCAAATTGATTGTTAGAAGAGCAAGCATTTTTGCAGCATTATAATAAATTTTGATGGGCCAACAAAATTATTTTCAGATCTGTATCTGGTCAAATGTTTAGATTTTGCCAGCAAAAGTGTTTTTTGCATGAATATATTATATAGGAGGTTTTGATAATTAATAATATATCGCTCGTCAATAGACAGGTCAGGTTAAACTGACAGGAAAGTTGTCAAAAATGTCTGGATTTGATTTTTCGTGAAATATATTGTTAAATATAAAAATCTAAGACATATTTTTTATATAGAATCAATTAGAAATTTAAGGGATGAAACAATTCCTCAAAGCTAATATTTGATCTTAATCAATTATCTACGGTGAGATATATAGAAAAAAATGTTTTAGACCAAATTTTTATGGTTTATTGTATTTGTTTATAACTGCGTATTTAGATTTTTCAAATATGTAATATTTTTCCAAATACTCCCATCCCATATTATTATTTTTGTGAAATCTTAGTCTTTTCTTTTTTTCAAAGATGTAATTTTGTAAAATAATGTTATTATACATGATGGAATTTGGCATAAAATTTTATTTAATTTTTATTCTTAGAAAAAATTTAAATTTTACAAAAATAATAATGGAAAATGGGAAAAATATTCTAAAAATTATTGAAAAATATATATAAATTTTTGAAAAATTTAAATACACAGTTATACAATACATAAAAAATCATAAATGTTTTATTTAAAACATTTTTCTATTATATATATCTAACTGTTTTGTTAATAATTAATTGGAATCAATTTTAATCCTTTGTGAGTAGAAAATTCTTTTATTATTTTGTGACTCTCGTAATAATGAATTATTAATTAATAAAAATCGCTGAATAAATATCAATGCAAATGTAAGCACACAGCGAGATGCTCAGCGTTTCGCTAATTCGCGATTTGCTAAGAGCGAAATCTTTGGAGATATGTAGATTTTAAACAAATACTGGTACACATTTTTTTCTGCTCGATTTGTTTTATTCTATCTGCATTTGTTTTATTCTATAAGCGTTGTATTATTATCAGATATCCGATATATATATTATGTTATATAACACAACAGCGTAACAAAAAATTTACATCATTACAAAATATCAATTTCATATATATAGTTTTTTCTAATTATAATAATCTAATTATAATAAAACAATTATAAATTTTTATTAAAGCAATTATTACATATCGTGATACTCATACTAATTTATCTGGTAAGCAAATCAGCCAATCGTTGAGAATCACAAGAAAACGCAAGATTGTCACGTCAAAACTCTTGGCTGTGATTGGCCAATTTGCTTACTGCTCAAATTTTATCGTTTACGTTTTTCTACGTGTCATTTCAAGAGTTAGCAATAAAGGGAGGAGCCAAATTCATAAATTATTTTATATTTGGTGCCGATTGACGTATTACTGTCCTTCATCTATTATCTATCTAGCAGAGATATACGTCAGAGATATACGTCACGCGTATACATTGTAGAAGTCAAAGAAGAATAAAGCCATCTCTAATTGTGCGTTTTTTGGCAACACATGCTGCCAAGATGCGTGATCAACACACATGTTTAAACGTGACAAAAACATCGTTGACAAGTGCACTGGCAATATTAACGTCAGTACACATACATTTTGTTTCCTGTCACTCGTCGGCAAATTTTAAAGGAGCATTGTCAATTGCATAAAGCATCAGCAAAATGTTTATTCATCTTGTTTATCGTTCTATTAATAATTTCATGTCATATTTATATATCTTCCGTTTCTTCCGAATTACGACACCGAACGCGAAATGTCCAAATTTTTTCAGGATATTATTTTATTTCGACGTCACGACTTATTTTGCATGACAACGCCGGACGCGGCGGTCGCGATTCGAAATTCGCTGCTCGTACGAGACTCGTGAATAGTGTGAATGAGCAGATTCGTCGAGTTCGTGTTCGTTGTTTACGATTCCGGTCGATTCGTCAGCAGACAGAAATCAAAGGGCGTGATTCGCCATGAACCATTCAATTTGCGTCGGCCGTATTATAGAGCCGCGTTATATAACAATAATAAATCACAAATAAGGAAATAATACGAAGGGGGGGGGGGGGGGGGAGTTCGTACCGACAAAGGGGACGAATCTACTACGAAATCACGAATTAGGAATCACGGATCATAACTCCCGCAGATACAAATAAGAACGAGAGACAATCTCTCCTAGCGGATCAGATATATATAGTTCGCTTAGAATTTCATACATTTTTCATTATGGCGTATGGTTACGCCGAGGGGAAAAAAAAAAGCAATTAATTAATTATGCGACTCACTGCGATAATTACTTGGTCGTGTAACTCATCATATGAGAAGGCGTAACGCCGCGTCTCGCCGCGTCGCCGCGTCAAAGCTGCTGAAGCCAGCGCGATGGCGATGGCGGCGAAGCGAGACGAAGCGAAACGAGGCGAGGCGATGGCCGTAGGAGATGCGAATGTTTCATTCATAACGAAATTGCACGACGCGGTGCATGCGTACGACAACGACGAGCGTACTATCTACGTGCGTATGCGGAACATCAAGGCGGAACCACAACATGGATCGCGAGAATTGTTGATCCGGCATTATGTCGGACCGCCGGACCGTATTATAGTCTAAGCATAAAGAGGGCGGGGGGCGGGGGGGAGGGGGGAGCGGGAAAGAAAGAAAAAATCCGCCGAGAATTTTTAAAACTGAGATAAAGCTAAAGGGAAGAGACGATTAACACGCGCGATGCTACGTGTACGTTTAAATTTTGTACGCTATATTTAACGGTACTATCTTCCTTCATAACTTTAGCTCTTTTGTTATCGCGATCGGCTTTTACTTTACCAAAAATAACAAATAATTGTTATCTCAGATATCCGCGTCCTAAGCAGCGGCGATTAGCGGATAACACGAAATACGCAAATAAAGATACGCAGAAACGGACGGAATAAAGATACGCAAAAATTACGGACGACGCTACCGTACGACCGGATGCCTTAACGGCGCGCTCAGTTGTTCCTGTAATCACGAGGCCATTCCGCGACGCCACCGATTCACCGATTCTTCTCGTTTCCTTGCGAAGTACGAAGCGAGCGTTGAACCAAACGATTAATTATGTAAGCGAAAAGGTATGCCCCCGGGAGTACTGCCGAGAAATTTGACTCGTGAACGCAATCGAGCCGGACATGATTTAATGCATCCGATTGTACATTTTTCGCTTGACACCTGGGTCCCGCTTTTAATAAAGTCGGGAATCAGCGAATTTCGCTTCTTCCGCAAAACGCCATCGATCGTATTTCGCAACGGTGAGAAATGTAACGTGGAAGCGCGTGAAGGCGCGCGAAGGCGAGTGAGAGAGAGCGAGAGCGAGAGCGAGCGAGAGAGAGAGAGAGAGAGAGAGAGAGAGAGAGAGAGAGAGAGAGAGAGAGAAGCACGACGAAATCGCAAGGTGGCAACACGTGTGCCGCGAAGTAATCGCGAAGTAACCGGTAAAGTAATCGGGTGCGGTATAAAGGGACGGTCGGGATTCATTGCTTCTGGATAGCCTACTTAAGAAGTTGCAGCGACCGGCGCATTCCGAACGCTCTCCTCAAGGTTGCTTAGCCATTCACCCAAAGGCCGAAGCACTTTGGCCATCGTTCTATACATAGACCCGATAGTTCACCGACGTGGGTTTCGGGGTCTGCGTGTGTGCACGCACTCGCACATTCGCGCGATGCTACCCTGTGGCATTCCTCGGTCTTAGCCTGAGCCGGCCCGGCCCGGCCCGGCCAGGTCCGCACTCAACAATATAGTCGGTGACGCGACGGCAATCCCGTCCCGGCTGATTGCTACTTTGTATTCACGATAAAGGCCGGCCCGCGCGGTCCAGATATAACGAGATCCTCCGATCTCCCGACGAACGAGCGTTACGAGGAAGCGCGACATTTCGCGGCCAAGCGCGTCACCTTGACACGATGTAGTTATGAAGAAGACGCGGCGAGACACTCGACGAAATGGAGCCTTCTATAATAGAAAAGAGGAAATTTCAGGAAATTTCCTCTTTTCTTCCTCTGTCTTCATCCCCGTAACTGTTTCCACGATTATAAGGATCCACGCTGCAATACACATTTCCGAAAGAGAGAGTATTTTTTTTTACATTTTTCAAAAGATTGATATCTTAGGAAGTATACCTCTAAAAGGTTTTAATGAAATTCAAAGTACTTTTCGAGTTGTACAAGTTATAACGAAAGCGTGCGCACCTGGCCGGATCCTAAAACTACTTTTAGCCTCCTAAGGTAAAAGCCCTGTCCAGCCCCATGTATTTAGACTACATAAATTCTCTCGATCGTGTAGTCGAGCCTATGTTTGTTCTACCGGCGATAAATTCACTGTGATAAACGAATTCAACCGATAAATAATTAAGACATTAAAGCTTCAAATGCATTTTTCTCAAAATTACTTTTTTTCACCTGGCATTTATAACTAAAACAACTTTTGACCAATGGTTTCAAATTTTGAAAGTAATTTCGCAAAATGAATAGTTTCAATAAGAAAGTTTTAGAGAGTAAAGAAGTTTTTCTTTAATTCTTAGCTTCCGAGATCAGATGTTTAAAAATATCAAAATCTGAATGAAATTTTGAATTTTTTTTTTTAATCGTCTCCATTTTGTGAAAAAAATTATTTCAAAATATAATTACATTTAAAACTTCATGCAGTTTTGAAATTTTCAAGAATTTTTAGATTCATAATTAGAAGAATTTCAAGACTTATAATTATTTAAAAAAAAATTGTAAAGGTTTTTTAGGCTTTTATTATAACATACATCCTTCAACGCAGACTATAATTAGCAAACAGGATAGAGATGTTTCATCGAGCGAGGTATTTTTCTTTATTAGGAATTTTTAAATTCATAATTAGAAGAATTCCAAGATATATAATTATTTAAACAAAAATTTTAAAGGTTTTTTTTTAAGCTTTTATTATAACATACATCCTTCAACGCAGACTGTAATTTGCAAACAGGATAGAGAAGTTTCATCGAGCGAGGTATTTTTCTTTATTCGATAATTTCCGTATAATGTATTAAGCCAAAAATTCTCGCATATGATGTTGTCGATTGACAACAGTAAACAGGAATATCTTGCAGCGACAAGTTGAGAAGATTATAAATATCAACGCGAGATCATATGGCATATGTAGTTGCTGCAACAAATCCAGAGTTAAACCAGCTATACAAGATGAGCAAGCCGTAAGAGAAGGATATTCGTTGCAAAAAGTCAAACGTTGCGCCACTGATGACCGGTGCGAGATATAAAATTGAGCACAATAAAGATTAATCGGTGAATAAACCGAAAGGGTTTAACCCGGCTTATCCAAATCATGTTCTTATAATAAAGAACCGGAGTTCAATTTCAAAAGATTAAATTATATTCAGAATATTTTGACATCTGTCTTCATTTTGATTTAATATTCATTGCTAAATTCTTAACTTCTCTTCAGCATTTTTGTTTTTACTCTTTATCTCTGTTTCTCTTTTATATTTCTGTTATTATTGTTATATTGTTTCTTACTCTATTTATCTTACTCGATATTTATATCGTACTATTTTATTTATATCACTATAGAATTACGCCTGTTCGTGAATATAAAAAAAAAAAAAAAATTATATTAATATCAAGGATGATTGTTTACATCACGTTGCAATTAATCAGCAAAAAAATAAGTAGAATATAAATGAGTAAAGTGCAGATAAGCAAAATAATGGCGGTAATTTTTCCTTGTCAGGTTTCTTTTCATGGCGCAAGCTCGTTTAGCGCGCGCGATTGGCACTTTATTGCAAAAGTCCTCGAACTAAACCGGCTGCGGAGATGACGCTTGCATGAAAGGCAAGCGACCGTCTAGTTATGGCCGGCTCGATATGGTCGAAGGAATGAGCCACGCAGCAGCCAACAAAGAACCCCGTGAAAATGTATTCAATCGTATTTTATACCTTTTATGCGCCGAATTTAATTTAATCCGTAGACGTAGCGGACGTATAAAAATAATTAATTTGAGCTGCGAACTTCTTTAGGAAAAAAAAAATTTCATAATCATTGGAACGATAAAAGATAAAAGCACCGGTCCATGCGGAAGATGAAACAGTCCTGTGCCATTCTTAGACCTTTATACATAGACAACGTTGTTGCACGCGATCGATAATTCGACCAAGGTTTCAATTCCCTCAAAAAAAGGAAAGAAGGAAATCAGATGTACCGCGTTATTTTTTTTTCTTTTTTTTTTTTGACAGAAAAAATAATTGCATTCTAAAATATCGTTCATATTCGTCCAATTATGTATCGTATTTGGTAATAGTAGAGGACCAGTTAATTAATCAACTAAAAGACCAGTTTTTACTTACAATCATAAGTGTTTATAAAATTGCAAGTCAATATTAGTGGCAAAAATAATGAATAAAAATGAATCATAATGAAAAATAGTGAATAAAAATGTATTGAACGGCGTACGTGCTATAAATAGGCAGATAACATTCCACGTAACGTTCATCATTTTCTTCGTGTTTGCGGCTCGTTAAGTTTCATCAAAAGCCGGAAGCCATCGGCTTGGCGCCACTCGAAACGGGCCACATAGGAATCGCTGCTGTGTCGTATCGTGTGCCGCGCTATTGTGCGGCCAAGAAACGAATCGCGGCCGTCTTCCGAGCGCGAAATGTGCTCGTAGGATAGCTCAATAGCTCTAAAAATAGCCACGTTTCGCGCTTTTCCCCGTTGCCGCTTCAACCTCGGTGCGCCTCGACGGCGACGCACGAACGGTGATAGGCTCATTAAATTCGTCGATGATTTTGCATACAATCGCGATACGGTCGTATCGGAGATGCATCGTAAATCTAAAAAGCACGCACGCACGCACGCACGCACGCACGCACGCACGCACGCACGCACGCACGCACGCACGCACGCACGCACGCACGCACGCACGCACGCACGCACGCACGCACGCACGCACACACACACACACACACACACACACACACACACACACACACACACACACACACACACACACACACACACGGCGCATACTTATCGCGGACCGCGCGGACAAATCTTTCGTGCGAGATATAACGAGTACTCGTGACGCCAGGTGCAACACACGCGCCACGGAGGGGATCAACGGGATCTTCCCCCGTGTTCCATGGTCTGCCGGAAGTAGCCCGTCTAGACAGTCCGCGCTATTCCCTTTTCCATTCCGACCCCGCCTCCCCCCCAACTCCTCCCCAGTCGCGAAGCACCCGCTCCGCCTCGAGGCATCTTTCCATCGCGATTGAAATTTCTGCAAGCCGCAGCATTCCGGTCCATCATCGTACTCTTACCACGCCTATTAATAAACGCCGATAATTTTACGATCCTTTGACCTTTCGGTGTTCGCGAGATGATACGAAATATTCCGGAATTTGGAAAACTCAGCAACTATGATACAATCGAATAGTTAGACCCTTACTAATTACCAAATATCTATCACGGATTTAGAAATAGAGGAAACGAGACGTAAGCTAAAGGGGTGAGGCATTTTTGCCGCCATATTCGTCCCGAAAGTTGTACTCGTGTAAAACCACATGTTCATGTGTGTGTGTGTGTGTGTGTGTGTGTGTGTGTGTGTGTGTGTGTGTGTGTGTGTGTGTGTGAGAATCTCCTATTTTACCAACTGTACTACCAACGCAGTGCAAGTAGCACGTCGCAGACACATATCTATTCGTGTGACGAATGGGCGAAGAATGGTTCGTCTCGCACCCCTAAGTTTTTATTCCCCTCGCCTAAACCAGGACTTTAGACTCTGTCCCTCTATTCCAAAGTCCGTAATATCTATGCTGCATTGACTTTTGGCGCGCGTGACGTAAAACTCGATTAGGTCACATATTCAATTACAGATAAATTCGCCATTATATTATCCTGTATCAAGAGTCGATGTGTTTACATCGTCGGTCCGTTAGCCTTACAAGCGAACGGATATCGTTAAATAATGTCACCAGACGACTTCCGTCTCCGCTCACCGTAAAGAGACACGCCACTTAATATTCGAGCTGACATGCCTTAATTACATCAGCCATCCTCATCCCTCCGATTCCGGGCTTTCCCCTAGACTTCCTTTTGCCCTCTCTTCCGGTGCGTGCGGTAGCTCCGATAGCTCTTTCCCTTAGATTTCCCCTCTTTCCATTAGATCTCGAAAGGCCTCGAAGAGAACGATATTCACAGTCGTTCCTTGAGAAACAGAGATTGCTTATTTATACATGTGTGCATACATCTGCATACATCCATGTATAAATAAGAAATTCTTCTTCGCCAAAGGACAGCTATGAATGTTACTTTAAGGCGAATTTATCGTAAGCACAGGCGACACTAATACAGTGTACATTTGCAAAGTCAGATAATTCCACATATTGCATAATCTCTGCTGCTGAATTATGTATCGTAAACCTTGATTATTAACAATCTGATTCAGACAACGTTCGACTCCAGAATATGAGTATCACGTTACACCAGATACGCATGACATTTCTCGAATATTTTTCTTTCTACTCAAAATATGAATGGAACAGAAAAAGCGAATGAAAAATACAAAAAAATATAAATATTTTTTACATTAACATAGAATTAAATGAATTTAAATTAATACAGAACTAGTAATAGCAGTAAAGAGAAATGATGAGATTGGCAGCGATCACTGTGCAAATTCATAATAATAACTGTGCAATTCATAACAAGATGAAGAGCGAGAAATGCAGCCTCATTTTGCAAATTCTGTCCATCCCCATCATTTTCATTTCCACAAAATGAAAATTTCTGTTTTGTGACTATTAGGCTCCTCACATTCTCGCAACCGAGTGTCGGCATATTACTCATAGTTAGTTTATTTCAGCGCGGCGACGTGCAAATATGCATTCATATGCCAGACGACAGAGATCATCAAAGGAAAAACACACTCGGACTGTCTGTCTGATACGCTTCGGCTTGATTTAGTTATTGTCATTTAGAAGACAGCGGAGACGCAATGGATATTAAACGAGTGCAACGTCCGTTCGAGAGATGCTGGCTCGTGCCGCCCCAGAAACGAGTTCTCAAGAGAAAGGCACGCAGATTTCATCCGACGGATAGCAACGAAATTCAAACTTAATGAGTGCTAAAAAAAAAAGAATAAATAAAAGTGATAGCATCGCTAACTAATAGTGATGAATCTTAATTCTCTGCTGTTCTTTTGGAGATTTGAAGATCGAGACGATTTTTTTTTTTTATTTTAAAATTTATTTATTAAACAATAAAGGGAAGGGATCAGCTATCTTTCCTAAAAAAAAAGTTATTAATAGAGGACTTATCAGCTAAGGAACGATTCAATCGTGTTCCACACAACAAGTTACAAAGCAGTCGAAGGTCAGAAACCCGTATAACCGGGGCAAAGTTGTTTTTTTTTTGTCAAAATAGTTAGACTACGTTTCTTGCTATTTTTAGCCTTTATTTTAATGTGAATAAAAAACTGTTTTGTAATAAGTTTAAGAATTTAAAACAGACCCATTTCAAGATGGGAAAGGGCACTGCTAAGGAAATTGTGCGAAACGGAAAATTACTTATTAATTATTATGCTTATTTTAAGTGATTATTTCTAAAATAAAATACTGATTTTTTTTTTTTAATATATTCGGAAAGACTGCTTTTATAGAAATATCTAAAAATTTAAAAATATTATAAATTCACAAATACAAATGAAAATTCCAAAAATCGTATCTTTAATATAAGAAAAAAGATATTAATTAAAAAAAAATAGAAATGATTAAAAATAACTGCTAATATATAATGATAATATAAAATAAAAGCTAAAAATAAAAAGTAAAGCAGAACATAATTCATCTACTTTGACAAAAAACTTTGTCCAATCACATGGATTCTTGATTGATGGTAAATTGTCATTTTATGGAACATAATTGACAAAAATTTTCCGATAATTAATTTGAACACTCTACATAATTATTTTGATAGTCCAACAAAATTTTTTTCAAATTGGTATGTGATCAAATTTTTAGATATTTCAGCAAAGTTTGTAATTTCTCACAACAATTCTCACTCCAGATTTTTTGTAACGGCTGACTACTATACCCCTAACCACTTGTTTTTCATTCTTTGTGGCAGCGTTCCCGAAAGAAACAAATATAAATAATCAATATAGAATTTAAACGACATCATTGACATTCACGAACAAAAAAAAACACACGGTCGTACACATTAGCGCATCAGAAATGTAATAAATGTAAATTTATGTTTCCGATCCTCGATACTCCAACAAAAGTGGAAAAAAATAGAAAGAGAAGAAAGGAAAATTTTAACTGATTCATATGCTATAATAAATAAATATATAATATATAAATAAATTATAAGGTAATATAAATTAAAGGATAATATAGAGATAGAAACGTGCTAATCTTTCATCGTGCATACACGCACGTACGTATTGACATACGTAATTAACATCATCATTATAATTATGCACGTTACATGTTTACCTTAATCTACATTAGCAATCAATGTTTAGATACGCCGTCACTGACGCTTCCCTTGTTTACCTCATTTCGACTAAAACTGATAGAATAAGTAAATATAACGATAACTCGCCACTCGACTTTGCTCTTCTATCCGGCTCAATGTGTAATACGCCATGGTTAAAGACGGCTACCATACCGAGTAGACGGTGCGGAAAGTGCACGAAAGTGTTTTCAATTCGATTCGACGGTGAAACGAGATGAGAGGAGAGAGAGGGAGAGAGAGAGAGGGGGAGAGAGAGAGAGAGAGAGAGAGAGAGAGAGAGAGAGGGAGGAGAAGGAGAAAAGGGAGATGACGTTGCACGAGCAGGCAAAAGACCCAGGCGAGGGCCCAAGTATTTTGCGCATCGCATGGCATCGCATCGCATCACATCGCAGGAATGCCATCGACTCTGTTGTTTTCACGACGAAGTGGTCCGCCTTTTTGTGGCGGAGTATGCAGCCACGGTCTTCCCCCTCCCTTCCTCTCTCTCTCTCTCTCTCTCTCTCTCTCTCTCTCTCTCTCTCTCTCTCCTCGCGTCCTATTTTCTCTTGGTTTCCTTTCGTTTCCTCCGCTCACTCTCGCTCACTCTCTTTCTCACGGCTTCTCACTCTTTCCTATTCTCTTCTCCTCGCGCATCTTCCAACGCAATAGCACCTACTAACTCAAGGGGATGTCCCACCGAATTAGATCGACCTTTGACCAGGAAAGGTCTTTTCGAGAAAAAAAAAACAGGATGGACAACTACTATTCATTTTATATCTGAATGCGAAACATGTTTACCGCATATATAAGGAATTTTTTTTTAGATTTCGTTTCATTAGAAGCGATGCATTCTTCATTTTTAGCACAGCTTCGACAGCAAAAAGATAATTCGAATAGTCAGACACGTAGTGATAACAATAGGAAATTTAATCTTCGAAGAGCAACAGTGTAATAAAAACATTTTTTTTGTCGTACGACCACGCTATGCAAGAATTTCGATGTGGGATTGTGGTGTAAATCCACAAGTTCATTGTTCTCCAAACATTCGTCGTTTGGGTCCAGCCGATTCAGCATTACAAACTGTTTGAAAAGAAAATTGAGTTAGGAAATATTTATAACTACATATATCTAATAAATGTCAATTTGGAAGTAAAAAAAAATATATTGGTATAGTATAATATTTAATGCAAATATATATATAATTAAATATATAATATTATAATTAAAAATAATAATTGTTATTTAATATTATTATTCTTTATTATATTTTCAGATATATGAAAATATAATAAAGTTTTTTTTCATTTTTATTGATATATTGTATTAAAAGTAATTTAAAAAATTGTAATAAAATGAATTTGATCGTTTTGGAGATATGTCTATTATATGAACAAATCCAAACAAAAACTGATCCACTAATTATCATAAAGCAATTCAATTCTATTTGCGGATGATAGCCGTCGACATGCGTCATCATGTCCTAAAATTGTAGAAGGCGTAGGCCGTGAACTGTTGCTGATTATGATTGATGTCTTGAAATTGTTTCGAACGATATTTCAGAGCTTGATTACCATCTTTTGTTTACCATCTTTTGGAATCCACATATAATCTCTATGGATGACTAAATATGTCAGATTTTATGCATATATGCAACAATGTGCTTTTTTTCTAATTTTTTCATTCGTTCTAGTTCCAGTTCTTCGTATTTAATTATCTTCCGTAATTATTTAATAGCATACTTTGTGACTAATTCATAGACTCGTTCGAATATATTGATTGTTAAGTGATTGATTAAAAAAAAATTGTCTTCATATAATTTGCTACACTACTGTCACGACTACTTTTTTCAACATAAACTTTTTCTAAATTTTAATTATATAAAAAGCTCACTTTTGCAACTTTAATCCCCCCTAATTTTTCATAAAATTATACAGCAGTTCGGTCTAATCTTAAATCCCACGAGTTATAATTATTAACAACGATGAAATTAAAATTAGAAAATTTATTCGGATTTTTTGGATTCAAAATTTTTAACTTCCGGAGAATAAAAAATTTTCGAATGTTTTTGGCAGTTCAGTTGAGAATTAAATAATATTTCAAGAATTCTAACGATAATTATTAACACTCTAAGCGCTTAAACTAACTATTTAAAAAAAATATCGCGGTTTTTCTTCTATTGTCAACTTCATATTGTGAAGTTACGACAATACGTTACTTTTCTTTATAATCAATGCAAATTTAAAAATTACGTAACTTCCTAACCAACGCTCAGAAAATTGTGCTGTTTTTTTTACGTAAAGGAAAATAGTAGAGCGATATGAAATTTTTATGCCTGTGCCATGATGTATGACACTTGATATTAGAAACTCGTTTGTCTACATCACATTGATCGCAGGAACGTGATATAATAAATCAATCCGCTGAAATCAATCCGCAATCCAAAATTGTGAATTGAAAAATCTCTTTTCGCCATCTCTAGATTCCCCAATCGCTAAATTACATACATGTTGAACCGTCATTACAAGGCCGTGTACCTTCGACGCGCTCGCGTCGAAACGTACCGCTGTTTTATGTATCGCAAAACAGGCGCGTAGGCGAACTCAGATTTCTAGGAACGAACGGTAGTGTCTGAAGAGGGGGGGGGGAATATAAAACCAGTCGCGATAACCTCCTAAGTGCAACTCTAATGCTACTCGTCCGCGATTTATTCCTTCTCCTCAATGCCTTCGGTGTAGGTACCCTCGTTCTCTAACAAAAATCCCATAGAAAGCGTCTCCATTAACAATCTCTTGCATTTATCATTTTTACGCGGCACACTTAAGAAAACATCGAACCATGTCAGATCGTTAATCGATTGTCTTAACTTAAACGACAAATTTCTATAAGAACTAGTTTTACGATCGCGCTTTGCGCAATATAACATTGGTACTCAATGAGCACCATTGAAAATTTGCTCGTTAGAAAATAGAAACCCCCTCCCCCACTTTCAGAATTAATTTTGAGTATTATGTTAAATTGCCCTAGGTTACATCGTATTTAAAATATTAACACCATAATATGAAAATATGATAAAACAAAATGAGAAAGAAGAAATAATATTTTAATTCCCCCATTGTTCGATCTTTTAAACCTTCTCGATTAGGTTGTATTAAGTACAAATTAGTATAATCTTTGATTTCATTCGATATTAGAGACACTTTACTTTTGAGCGCAGGTCTTAATATTTAAATTTTATATTCATCATTTCAGGTAGCAATCCGACGAATATAATAATGCATTTCTGAATTGGATCTTATTTAACACAAGTTAACAGAATCTTTGCTCAATTTCATTAGCAAAATGAATCACTTCACTCTTGAAGCGGCCCTTCACGTTTCGGTTTCTACGTCCGAAATTTGGATTTGCTGTATGATACTATCCGAGTTGTGTTGGCTTAGCACAAATTAGCACAACCTTCGGCTTTCCTCAGAGTAACAATATCAAGCTCCGAATGACGCAGAGAACAATCACGAAAGAGCCACGTTCAAGAGTAAAAATGCCCTTAAAATCGTTGCGCTGACTTGTGTCAAGTTAATGCAAATTAGAATTTTTGTATGCCGTATTGATACAAAAATAAACATTTATTATATTTTTCAACTTTATTTTTTATCATAATTATTACTATTGTTGTAGATAACATTTTATCATAATATCAGAACAACTTAACTCGGTACAACATAAGAGGGTTTAAGAAATCGCAAATTAGAGAATTCGGATGCTAAAAGGCTTTTTTTTCATTTTTTTATCATATTACGGTTTTAATATTCGAATGGAAACCTAACAAAAATTTAGCACTTTACAAATAAATTCATTTAAAAAATGGGTGGGTTAACTTCTAACGGCTTAACGATTTTCGGATAAATGAATGACACAAATGAGTAAACACCGTACAAACAAATTAAATTGGTTCATAGTGATATATTTTGTGGACTGCTAGCGGCTTAAAAGATAACTCTTGTGATAACGAATTTGTCAATCATCCTGGAGTAGGCGCAGAACATAATACATCTCGTACACATAATAACATCCTGTACTTTCCTCTCGGATAATTTTCGTTATCGCTGAAGAATTATCACTTTCCTCGAAAGGTCAGTTGCTCACACTTAAACGCGGTCAAACTATAAAAATTTCCTTGTAAACTTTTGAGTCAATTAGCAACCGATTAACAAAATGTAAAAACAAAGTGTGTGAAAAAACTTTTGCACTATGTTGCAAACGTCAAAACAATACAAAAAGTAAGTTTTTGTTGACCACAATTTTTCAAATATCGAAAATAATTATCTTTGAAGATAACTACCTTTGAAATAACTACCTTTTTGAATTTCTACCTTCAGTTCTATAGTTTTAAATAAGATTTAGAAATAGTTTCGTCGATTTAGTTAAAAAAAAAAAAAAAATCTATAAAAAAGTTACAGAAATGTATGAAACTCATGGAATTTTATAACAAAATCAGTTTTTTTTTCAAAACTTGGCTACAGGATGATAGAACCCCATTTTTTCAAATTTTTATTTTTTATTTTTTATTTTTATTTTTTTCTTTTTTACTAAATCAATGGGATTATTTCTAAAACCTATTAAAAACTATTGCGAGTGCAAATAAAACTGCTAATGAAATTTTCACTTTTTAAAACTAAAGTGCCAACTTCACAAACACCAAAAGTACACATTGATTTTCAATTCTCATGTTGAATTATTTATACGTGTCTGCATTGTTAATTCATTATGAATATGACATGAAAAATTTATATTATATTGCATTGCTGAAATTGTCTTCTTTTTTATTTATTACAAATTATTTTTGTTTATACAAATTATTATGTCGCTGTAAACTTGTATATGCTAATGTAATGTCTCTTTGCATTATTTCAACGTTTAAGTAATGTATATTTATATGTGTTACTCATGACTTTTCGCTTGAGAATAATTGCTTCATATTCATTTGTATATTCATTTATAATTATTGGATCCAATATTGAAATTTGAAATGAAATAATAAAATATAATTTGAAAATAATTATAGACATAATTATAGAAATAATAAAATATAATTTGAAAATAATTATAAACACAACTTTGAAATAACAGTTTTTGCTTTTATTATGAATTTTCATCTGAATCCTCGGCATCTTAGCAACTTTGAGACTGAAAATCATTACATTTTTGCACCAAATTATATAAAAATCTGAAAAGAATTCTCATATAATTATCAAATTTTTAATAACAACTTTTTACCGTCGTAGAAGTTTTTTAGGAATATTGAACTTTGTCGTTATCCTAAAATTTACAATCAATGAATTGACTGTTTTGAAATCCGCAGTTTAAGAGCTAATAATCACGTTAAAAAAATATCGTAATTTACAAATATATGCAACATACATTTGACTGGAAAGTAATTATTTTCAAACGAAAGGCATCAATGCCTTCTGTGCATAAATATCCAAGAGTGACGTATGTAGATTGAAGTTCGACGAAGATGACCAAAGCCGAGTTTCCTTTTTTTTTTGTCTACTATAACAAAATTCTACTCTAATCGGTCATCAAAGTTAATAACTTCCAACGAAATCCAGAAATTCTTTTTTAAAGTAAATATGCGCATTAATCCTAAAGTTTTAAGAGAACAACTTTCGTCTGACCTACCACTTTGTGCTGCATTATACATGATCTAACAATACGGGCTTGCACTTCGTGTTGCTCCACTCTTTTCAAGATTTGTGAAGCTTTACGGGAATACAATATAGAAGTTTGACTAGATAGCGATGGCAAGCTGTCGCGGTCTACACTTTAAATGCGCACTTTAATTTTCTTCTTCGTGTGAATCAATTTGTGCGACGTCGGTATGCATGTTTCACAACAAACGCAAGATGTTTTTTATCACACATGTCGATTTAAATATAGCGTATTAAGTTTGTAAAAAATGATGCATCTTAATGAGCATCGTAATTATAATTTTTTTTTTTTTTTTAACGTGCATAAATGTAGACGTGCCAATTAAGCGGACAGGGAGAAAAAAAGAAATCGCCATTTACCTATTCCTTTATCGTCGGCGGTCTTGTTCTCTTTCGCTGCTGCGAGGTCGGGTACCGCAAGCATCAGGAGAACGATCCAAAAGAGTCTCCGCCATTCGGCCGATTTCAAGTCGCTGTAAAATCTGACCGCAAAAATCCACCGCACCACGCTCGAAGCACACCTCGCGGATGACTCGCGGATCGGAGTTCTGTCGCACCTCAAAGTTCGGTCGCGCCTCCCGACGATCGGCTCCGCCGAGTCGCACGCCGATAAATCGTTCTCATCGCGCTTTCGTCTCGGTGATTGGTGATCAGCCGCGTGGCTGTCTCTCGTCCATATGGCTGACACGTCCGACGAAGCGTTAGATCCGCCAGTTCGACCGCGAAGACGCTCGCAAAGATCGCACGTTGTCGACGCCGACGTCGACGGGAACGACGCGCCATCGGTTTTCTCAAACTCGCGACTCGACGACGACAGACAATGGCAGTGGCGGATGGCGTGGTCAGCCTCCGGAAAAGAGGTCGACGCGATGCTCGATTCGTCTTCGTCGAACGTCGCACCGCAAAGTCTGCACGCGGCCGAAGACTTCATCTTCAACCGCAAGAAACCGGCACTTCTTTCCCGACGAGAGAAAAAAAAAAAAACCGTACTCTACCCGCGAATTCTCTGTCAACTCGCGAATTCAGAGGCGCGAAAGGGGCGAGGAAGGGCCGCGTCTCGCTCGCATCTCTTCGTCGTCGACGCAGGGGACACGACGAGCCTCTCGAGCCTTCAAACGATCGTCGCCTCGGCGCGTTCGTTTCTCTCCCTGTTCGTCTCGCGAACGTTCAGGCGTCAATGCGACGGACGCGTTCGACGACGATCGCTCGAAGACGGAACGCCCGGGTCCTCTTTCTTTTCCCAACACGCTTGTCCCCGTGACACGGTGTCGCGCGCTCCTCGTCGCCCTTTCGCCGTTGTCGGTCTCGTTTGATCCCCCCCCCCCTGCCCTCGTGAACGCGCGCGCGGATCGCGCGGGAGATCACCTCGTAGGCGTAGACCGCGAGACGGAGGGACCGCACACGTACATGCGGCGTGTCAACCGACTCTGCTGGAAGATCGACACCACCAGCGGGTCATCGCGCCAGACGGCTCCATTAAGTGTACCCAACGTACGCGCCGATTTGATTCGCGAGCCGATCTCGAAAATCGTGACGTCGATCAGTACGCTCTTCTCACCATCTCGGCGCTCCTGCCTCCTCGGCGATGTCGAACAAGTCCGATGTCGTCCTGGAACGTACAAGAGCGGAAAATTACACTTTATGAGTGCTCCCGCGGAAGGAACTTGAGCTTTCGCTTCAAGTACTCGAAATTGGGCCAAATACTAGATCTAAAAATAGTTCTCCCGAGTCGTCGGAATAATTACGTAAGATGCTCAACTCCTCGCGATATGATGAGTCGCCTGATATGAAAATTCGTGACACGAAAAATTAAGCGTGATAATAATACCGTAAGAATTTTTGATTACTTTCGCTTGTGTCAATTTGAACGTCCTACATAATTAGTTTGATGGCCCAAGTAAATTATTTTCGGATTTGCATCAAGCTCTTATTAGATACTTCGACAAAACTTTCCTTTCCGTGCTCATAATGTCACATCAATTATTTAACGTCGCTTCTTAAAGAGAAAATTTTCGTTAAACTGTAGGTTCATTTAATGGAATTAATGGAAAGAAATAAAACATCTTGATGGATATTAATCAATATTCGTTATCGTTAAGGGATAACAGGATGACGTGCCATATGACAAAGGTATCTTGAAAAAATGATGATGGTAACTTTCACAAGTGACGCTTACACAGTCATCAATAAATGGTTGTTATTTACAATGCATGGCGATCGCCGGCGCCAAGCGTATGTCACGTTCGTTATGGTTATTATATGAAAAAAAAGAACGTTTCGCAAAGATAAATTATCGTGATAAGTGAATGGGGTATGTGTCGATTCAACGAACAGTGCCCTTGCGCGTAAAGAGAATGCAGTATAAAAAAAATATACCTCGTTAAGGAGTTAATTATATGATCGGATGATGAGGCAAGCGTACAGGTCGCAAACGTACTGGGAAAGTAGTGCTGTTTGCGCGATGTCATCTTGAGGATATTTGGCACGATTTTGTCTTATCGACTCGAAATTCGTAACTCATGCGAAAGTGCATAATATTTTTACACGATAACGCTTTAACTCTCGCAAATAATCAAGCAAAATTTATTTTTATTATTTTCCAATCCTCATATACAAATAAGATTTGGGTCTGTCAATAAGAGAAATCTGTCTGTCCTCTTAAAGAGTTTTTCTAAAAATTTTGCACGTTTCAAAATTGCGGGAATAACCTGTAAAATTCTCTCATTTCAAATTTTGTACACTCTGTCTCTTCGTGCAATCGTGGTAACGATACGCGGAGGAGGAACGGCCAAGATAATATCTCCTCGAGAAAAATCGAGCTCAATAAATACGACTGAATAAATACGTTCGGCAAGTTGGGCGGTTCTCCGATCGTCGGGATTCGCAGATGATAAATATTTCGCGAAGGAAGCGCTTGTCGAATAACGAACATCGATGCTCCCCGCTCGAGGGTCTCGCGGGATTTAATCAAGCCTGTTTACTCGGAATTTCTCTCGCTCGACGAATATTCTCGTCTCGTTGCGATTTTTAAAACGAGAAATTACACCAGAATAGATCCGCCGGCGTGGCAAATCAATTAAACGCCGGGCTTGCACACGCGATACGCTAGTTTCGGGCAAGCGCATCACGTACACACTTATTTTTTTCACGCATGTTTTTATAAACCACGACAAAATATATATATTTTTATAACCTTTGTCCATCGCGTATACCGGGGTCATGACGTTCCGTGACAATATCTTTAGAAAATATTTATAACGCGATGGTGTATAGCGCTCGTTCGTTCACTCGCTCACGCGATAATGTGCGTGTGATTTACGAATTATCGTATAAACTGGGGGGGTGCTCGAATCGACAGTGTTCATAACAACGCTATAAAAAATATACGCAAAATCAGCCAATAGACGACAGATATCCGAGAAAAATAGACGGCAGATATCCGAGAAAAATAGATGGCAGATATCCGAGAAGAGTATGTTTTCTCACAAGAAAACGTACTTCTTCGTTATTAAGACCATCTTCAAAGAAAGATAAACTCTCAAGCTCTAACAAAGTCGGTGGTCAACCAGTTGTGTGCCTACAGGCAATATTCCTGTTGTTTACAATGCCGACATCCGACATGGCAAACGCTGCGTTTTATTATACAGAAACTTAGATGTAAGCGCAACCAGAAGATAAGAACTACAGAGGAGAGAGAAAAGAGGAGCGCGAGCAGGAAACGCGTTATCTCGTTGAACAACGACTTGTTTCTTGAAAATTACAATTTTAAAACAAATCGCGGGAGTAATAAAGTAATAAATAGAATGGATAGAAATGGATTTAAGATATTTCACTTTTGCTTTCAGCGTTTCCTGTATCTCTGGAATCGAAATTAATTATTCAAACTTCACTTATCCGCTCTGATGCATCTGACTTCGTAAATTGTGTAATTATAATGCCGTGAAATCGTGTAACGTCTTGAAAATGAATAATGTGTAAATAACATAACGGATTCCCGGAGTGCCTCCCGGAGGAAACGCTAATGCTAGAGGAGGAATCATAATTTGCCGCGTCGACGGGAGTGAGGCTGGCCGCGCGATCCCACGGACGGTTAAGTGGCTGCAAAACAAAAAATTTGGAGCGTCTCGCCTGCCGTGACTCTCGGGTTAAGTAACGTGATTTGATCAGGCGTAGATTTCTCTTAACAATAATTGATTTATGGCGTATAAAGAGGGTCACGCTGTCGCCCGTAACAAGACCCGTACGCCGTGGCACGCGGGACCAGAAGATTCGATCGCACCTTCGCGATCCACGAATGACCCACGAAAACGGCGACTCTTCGCAGACGTCTTCGAATCGCTGAATTCGGCCCGGCCGTTCTCTCCGTGCGCGTCTCGTAAGAGAAGAAACTGACAAACTGCGTCGGAGATTTGCATTCCGCGGCACAAGAAAATTGCGAGAACTCAATCAATGAGGAATGTTTCATCTTACTTGTAAATCAAATCTCATTATTCGATCGATCTGTTATTTTTTTTTTTTTTATTATGCCGCCGATCAGCTTTATGCGTATAGGTCTTCTATTCATTAACGAGAATTTTATTCGCGATTCGATTTGTTATCTCTCTCGTTCAAATTCTTGAATATATAATAATATTACAACGTCGCGGCAACGTTAATAATCTTGCCGATATCGACAATATTGCGGGCCCCGTGGAGGACATGAAATTGAAAAATTCCAGTGAGATTGCAGCATTGATACATTAACATTTCAAGAACATCGCGTTGTAATTTGCAAGATTGAAATTTTGCTCAATGTAGCGGAACAACACGTTTTGTGCGTCGTATAGTCATGTGGAAAATAGTTGGTCACGCAACGTGCGTAGGTCCACCACCCACGCCCGTCTTATTCATAGTTTTATTTGTAGTGAGTGAAGGCAAATACGATTCGAGAATGCGTTACAGCACGACGCACTAGTCATCGTGATACCAATAATTTTTCACGCATACACTCGAATTATAGATAGTATCGCGGTCCTCATTTGGCGAATTAGCGAGGGGAATGCGCGTGTGACGTGTCATTATTTACGATCTTGAAACGCGCCGCCATTGTAATTTCTATAATTTTCACGTCTTCGAAATAGCTTTCTCGTCAAAGAATATAATTTGGCAGTGATGTTAAACTACAAATTAGCTTTTTTTTTTTTGTTATCCGCATAATGGATCTACGCGCGTTAGTATTCTTATCACAACTTGGCATCATAACGGAATGCGAAGCGGTGTAATCCAGTCGAGACAAATTGACATCCGCCTTCGTCAGATCGCAATTCCTTTCTCTTCATCCGGATCTATCTTCTTAATTTTCATTTTTTTTCTCGATTTTTTTCTTTCTCTTCTTTTAAATAGTGTATTTTGTAATCTTTCACGATTTTTTTCCATACGAGTATAATATAACAATGCTTTGTAATCTGATGTGCATAATTCTCTGAATTATTCTGAATTGTGATTATGCATTTTATCATTCCGTCTTCTTTTAGTTTCAAAATTTATTGCCCAGTTGATTTTACAGCAATGCTTTCGCTGGTGCCTCACCGTATCTACATTCTTACGTCCGTCAAGATCCTAGTCCTATTATAATATAGATTTGTCGATGCACAATAAATATATTATTATTATTATTATTATTATTATTATTATTATTATTATTAAATAATTAAGCTCTGAACACAGCGTGAAATTCTTTTACACGGTAATCGGCCATCGCGTCAAACGGAGTCGCTCACCTACAATTATATCGCACGTACTTTTATACGTACGCGCGTTGCCGGCATCGTGGCAACAACGTGGTACAATACACGCGTGATGCACGTGAATGCAGCAAGCCGGCTCTCGGGTGAGCGAGGCACAAGGAAGACGGATGTACCGGGAACACGACGCAGTAGTAGGGGAACACCAGCGTAAAACTCGAAGAGGGGCACCGTCGAGACGACGAGAGCGGAGAGGAAAACGGACTCCATTCACTCGCCACGCTGGTCCGAGAGTCGCCACGTCGTCCACGTTCTACTACGAGGTATTTGTGCTGTCGCATTTACAGGTTCGCCGACGTCCAACACCGCCGCCGATGTCCATCGACCACTCGGAGTCTGCTCCTTGCCAAGCGCCGCGCCGCGCCGCGCCGCGCCGCACC